>NC_134268.1:10284607-10509607 GCF_031893055.1 Leptodactylus fuscus
TTTTGTTTGTGTAGTGGCCCCATAAGAATTGTCCAGTTTTGCACTGATGTATTTTGTATATCGTTTGTATGTGTCCATAAGCTTCATGTGATTATTTGTATCACAGTTTAGATATTAGTGAAAAACCTGTGATCAGTTGTTATGGATACCTGGAGTAAAGCTGTGTGTATGTGACCTTGTGTAACAGTGTCATCCACAGCGCCCTGCCCCTTTAAAGCTGACATACAGCAGTGAAGAAAAATGGCTGGGTTGCTATTGAAACCTGGAGTAAAGCTCTGATTTGTGATACTGTATACTGAGCTGTGTATCTAATCCTCTGATGTGTGATATTGTGTGCTGAGTTATGTATCTAATCCTCCAGCATGTGATACTGTGTACTGAGCTGTGTATCTAATCCTCCAGCATGTGATACTGTGTACTGAGCTGTGTATCTAATCTTCCAATGTGTGATACTGTATGCTGAGCTGTGTATCTAATCCTCTGTTGTGTGATACTGTGTACTGAGCTATGTATCTAATCCTCCAATGTGTGATACTCTCTGTTGAGCTGTGTATCTAATCCTCCAGTGTGTGATACTGTGTGCTGAGCTGTGTAGCTAATCCTCTGATGGTGGGATATCAGTGGTTGAATATCAGTGTTGGATACACCTGGAGTAAAGCTGTGTGTATGTGAACGTGTGTAACAGTGTTATCAACAGCGCCCTGCCCTTTTAAAGCTGACATACAGCAGTGAAGAAAAATGGCTGGGTTGATAATGAAACCTGGAGTAAAGCTCTGATGTGTGATACTGTGTGCTGAGCTGTATATCTAATCCTCTGATGTGTGATATTGTGTGCTGAGTTATGTAGCTAATCCTCTGATGGTTGGATATCGGTGGTTGAATATCAGTATTGGCTACACCTGGAGTAATGCTGTGTATGGCAGTTGGAATAAGAGTTAAAGAGGGACAACACAGTGGCTCAGTGTTTAGCCTTGCAGTGCTGGAGTCCTGGTTTCGTATCCTGCCAAGAACAATGTCTGCAAGGAGTTTGTATGTTCTCCCTGTGTGGGTTTCCTCCCATAATCCAAAGACATAATGAAAGGGGAAAAATGCAGATGATGATCCGTATATGATGGGCCCTATATGGGGATAACAATCTACATGTAAAAAAAAAAAAATAATAAAATAGAATATGAGTGAAAGACTTGCAGGTTTGTATGGGCTACTGCAGGTCACTGTTTTGGAAATACTGTACCTCAGGAATCGTATGTCCGAGAGAGTTGAGACCTGGTCTATAACCTTCCCAGACGCCTGATGTATCTGTGTGACAAATTTGGTGAAGATCGGTCCAGTCGTTTGGTCACACATGGAGGACAGACAGACACAAAGAAATTCATATACATATACATACTAGCAGGAGGACGCGGCTTTGCACAGGTATATTACATTTTTTGTTTGTGTAGTGGCCCCATAAGAATTGTCCAGTTTTGCATTGGTCTATTTTGTATGTCATTTGTGTGTGTGTCCATATGTGTCATGTGATCATGTGTATCTCAGTTTGCATATCAGTGAAAAACCTGTGATCGATTGTTTTGTATACCTAGAGTAAAGCTGTGTGTATGTGACCTTGTGTATACAAAACTGGAATACAGCTCTGATGTGTGATATTGACTGCTGAGCTGTGTATCTAATCCTCCGGTGTGTGATACTGTTGTTATGGTCTGGGGATCCCTGACCACGGACTGGCCCCTGACTGATAACTTCTCAGTCCAGTAAGGAAAAAACATATATAAAAAAAACAATAAGTATGAGCAGTTTGGATTTCTAGTGTGGATACTCCTACACCCTGCCTCGCACAACTAGAAGTAGCCGTGGGCCCGACTAACTTGCCTGAAGGGGCACGAGCACAGCCGGAGAAGTAGCTAAGCTACCAAGGGAAATAGAGCCCCTGTCTAGCTTCACGTTTACGAAGGAGAGGCAGATACAGAACAAGCCCCCCACGGATGTCCAGACTTGGACTAGCGGTGAACATGAGAACACAAAAGCATAGGGAGAAAATAAACGTGAAACACAGAATAACTGAACTAAGCAAGGGATAGGAAAAAACAGAACTGAGTATCACACACTATAAAAAACCCCTACCAAAAAAATTCCAAACCTCCAAACAGAAAAAATACCTAGGGCTCACTGCGCCCGGAACACTATGTCTGGATACAAGCTCAATACTCAACGAACCAGTCCTGTGTGAACAGGAGCAAGAAACTGGATGGGCCGGGATGCAGATGTTAACAGCTTCAGACAACAGACCATTACTGAGAACAGGAACAGACATTTAAGACCGGCATCAGATAGCATGTGCAGCAGCCTTATATAGTAAGGAGAAGGCCTCGCCCATGGCCTGTCAAGTATTCAGCACTGCAGAGAACTTAACCCCTTCAGAGGCCAAGACACACCCGGCACTGATCCACCAGGCCACTCACCACGTGATCCACACCCGAGTGCCAGAGCAGAAACTGCATGTCTGGTGTGAACATTACCCTGCCGTGCATCAGGTGGTTCACGCGCTGAATGCCGTCTGGACACTCTGCGCCTGAACCTAACAGGCCGAGACTGCTGAGACCGGGTCATAACAACTGTGTGCTGAGCTGTGTATCTAATCCTCCAACGTGTGATACTGTGTGCTGACCTGTGTATCTAATCCTCTGACATGTGATACTCTGTGCTGACCTGTGTATCTAATCCTCTGGTGTGTGATAGAGTGTGCTGAGCTGTGTATCTAATCCTCTGGTGTGTGATAGTGTATACTGAGCTGTATATCTAATCCTCTGACGTGTGATACTGTGTGCTGAGCTGTGTATCTAATCCTCTGGTGTGTGATAGTGTGTGCTGAGCCACGTATCTAATCCTCTGATGTGTGATAGTGTGTGCTGAGCTGTGTATCTAATCCTCCGGTTTGTGATAGTGTGTGCTGAGCCACGTATCTAATTCTATGATGCGTGTATCTCAGTTTGGATATCAACAATGAGAGAATTGAGGCCTGGTCTGAAACCTTCCCGGACACCTGATGTATGTGTGTGTCAAATTTGGTGACGATCGGTCCAGTCATTTGGTCGCGCATAGAAGACAGACAGACAGACAGAAACTCATTTTTATATATGAGATACTCACTGCACAATACCATTCCTCTTATAATGTATATAGTATATACACTGCACAGTACTATTCCTCTTATACGGTATATAGTACATACACTGCACAGTACTATTCCTCTTATACGGTATATAGTATATACACTGCACAGTACTATTCCTCTTATACGGTATATAGTATATACACTGCACAGTACTATTCCTCTTATACAGTATACAGTATATACACTGCACAGTACTATTCCTCTTATACGGTATATAGTATATACACTGCACAGTACTATTCCTCTTATACGGTATATAGTACATACACTGCACAGTACTATTCCTCTTATACGGTATATAGTATATACACTGCACAGTACTATTCCTCTTATACGGTATATAGTATATACACTGCACAGTACTATTCCTCTTATACGGTATATAGTACATACACTGCACAGTGCCATTCCTCTTATAATGTATATAGTATATACACTGCACAGTACTATTCCTCTTATACGGTATATAGTACATACACTGCACAGTACTATTCCTCTTATACGGTATATAGTATATACACTGCACAGTACTATTCCTCTTATACGGTATATAGTATATACACTGCACAGTACTATTCCTCTTATACGGTATATAGTATATACACTGCACAGTACTATTCCTCTTATACGGTATATAGTATATACACTGCACAGTACTATTCCTCTTATATGGTATATAGTATATACACTGCACAGTACTATTCCTCTTATATGGTATATAGTATATACACTGCACAGTACTATTCCTCTTATACTGTATATAGTATATACACACTGCACAGTACCATTCCTCTTATACGGTATATAGTATATACACTGCACAGTACTATTCCTCTTATACGGTATATAGTATATACACTGCACAGTACTATTCCTCTTATACGGTATATAGTATATACACTGCACAGTACTATTCCTCTTATACGGTATATAGTATATACACTGCACAGTACTATTCCTCTTATACGGTATATAGTATATACACTGCACAGTACTATTCCTCTTATACGGTATATAGTATATACACTGCACAGTACTATTCCTCTTATATGGTATATAGTATATACACTGCACAGTACTATTCCTCTTATACGGTATATAGTATATACACTGCACAGTACTATTCCTCTTATATGGTATATAGTATATACACTGCACAGTACTATTCCTCTTATACGGTATATAGTATATACACTGCACAGTACTATTCCTCTTATACGGTATATAGTATATACACTGCACAGTACTATTCCTCTTCTACTGTATATAGTATATACACACTGCACAGTACCATTCCTCTTATACGGTATATAGTATATACACTGCACAGTACTATTCCTCTTATACGGTATATAGTATATACACTGCACAATACCATTCCTCTTATACGGTATATAGTATATACACTGCACAGTACTATTCCTCTTATACGGTATATAGTATATACACTGCACAGTACTATTCCTCTTATATGGTATATAGTATATACACTGCACAGTACTATTCCTCTTATACGGTATATAGTATATACACTGCACAGTACTATTCCTCTTATACGGTATATAGTATATACACTGCACAGTGCCATTCCTCTTATACGGTATATAGTATATACCCTGCACAGTACTATTCCTCTTATACGGTATATAGTATATACACTGCACAGTACTATTCCTCTTATAATGTATATAGTATATACACTGCACAGTACTATTCCTCTTATACGGTATATAGTATATACACTGCACAGTACTATTCCTCTTATACGGTATATAGTATATACACTGCACAGTACTATTCCTCTTATATGGTATATAGTATATACACTGCACAGTACTATTCCTCTTATACGGTATATAGTATATACACTGCACAGTACTATTCCTCTTATACGGTATATAGTATATACACTGCACAGTGCCATTCCTCTTATACGGTATATAGTATATACACTGCACAGTGCCATTCCTCTTATACGGTATATAGTATATACCCTGCACAGTACTATTCCTCTTATAAGGTATATAGTATATACACTGCACAGTGCCATTCCTCTTATACGGTATACAGTATATACACTGCACAGTGCCATTCCTCTTATACGGTATATAGTATATACACTGCACAGTACTATTCCTCTTATACGGTATATAGTATATACACTGCACAGTACTATTCCTCTTATACGGTATACAGTATATACACTGCACAGTGCCATTCCTCTTATAATGTATATAGTATATACACTGCACAGTACTATTCCTCCTATACGGTATATAGTACATACACTGCACAGTGCCATTCCTCTTATACGGTATATAGTATATACACTGCACAGTACTATTCCTCTTATACGGTATATAGTATATACACTGCACAGTACTATTCCTCTTATACGGTATATAGTATATACACTGCACAGTGCCATTCCTCTTATACGGTATATAGTATATACACTGCACAGTACTATTCCTCTTATACGGTATATAGTATATACACTGCACAGTACTATTCCTCTTATACGATATATAGTATATACACTGCACAGTACTATTCCTCTTATACGGTATACAGTATATACACTGCACAGTGCCATTCCTCTTATACGGTATATAGTATATACACTGCACAGTACTATTCCTCTTATACGGTATATAGTATATACACTGCACAGTACTATTCCTCTTATACGGTATATAGTATATACACTGCACAGTACTATTCCTCTTATACGATATATAGTATATACACTGCACAGTACTATTCCTCTTATACGGTATATAGTATATACACTGCACAGTACTATTCCTCTTATACGGTATATAGTATATACACTGCACAGTACTATTCCTCTTAAACGGTATATAGTATATAAGATAAGATAAGATAAGATAATCCTTTAATAGTCCCACCTTGGGGAAATTTCAGCGTGTTACAGCAGCATAGTAATACAGATACAGGATAATACAGAGTAATATGTTACAGACGTAGACACAGATAAGCTGAGAAGAGAAGATATACTAGGAGTCCATGGCAGCTAAGGAAAAACAGAAGAGAAAGAGGAAGACCTCATGGTCATCCTCATAATCATTAGTTCTCTGTGTGGAGTGATCTTCGTTTGGTCTGATGTAGATTATACAGCCTGGTCGTGGTTGGAAGGAAGGACCTGCGATAGCTCCTTCTCACACTTGGGGTGAAGCAGACGGTCGCTTACAGTGTTGCCAAGTCCCATCAGGGTCCCATACATGGGGTGGGATTTGTTCTCCCGCATGGAGGTCACCACAGACAGTATCCTTCTGTCACCCACCACCTGTACTGGGTCCAGGGGACTCCCCAGGACAGAGCTGGCCCTCCTGATCAGCCTGTCAAGTCTATTTCTGTCCCTGGTTGATATACTGCTTCCCCAGCAGGCCACACCGAAAAAGATGGCTGAGGCAACCACAGAGTTGAAGAAGGCCCTAAGAAGTGTCCCCTGGACCCCCGGCCCTCAGCCTCCTGAGCAGGTAGAGTCTGCTGTGGCCCTTTCTGTGCAGCGCCTCCAGGTGATCAGCCCAGTCTAGTTTATTATTGAGGAGCACGCCCAGGTACTTATAGGTCCTGACTATCTCAATACATGTTCCTTGGATCTCCACCGGGGTCGGAGCACCTCTCCGTTTACTAAAGTCCACCACCATCTCCTTGGTCTTCCCAGCATTAATCCTGAGCTGGTTCTGCTGGCACCATTCAACAAAATCCCGGTTTAAGTCTCTGTATTCCCTATCATCGCCATCAGTGATAAGGCCGACTATAGCAGAGTCATCGGAGTACTTCTGTAAGTAACAGCTGGAGGAGTTGTGCCTGAAGTCAGCAGTGTACAGTGTGAAGAGGAATGGGGCAAGCACTGTACCTTGTGGTGCCCCCGTACTACAGATCACAGTGTCAGACACACAGCCCCGGTCTCTCACATACTGAGGGCGGTTTGTCAGGTAGTCTAGGATCCAGTTGGACAGGTGATGGTCCCTCCACCAAGGTTCAGCTTCTCCCTCAGTAGTCCTGGCTGAATGGAGAAATCACAGGACATTATTCTCACAGTGTTCCTGGGGTTTCTCCAGGTGAGAGAGAGCTCTGTGAAGAAGGTGGATGATGGCGTCATCTACCCCAATGCCTGGCCGGTAGGCAAACTGGAGGGGGTCCAGAGCGGAGCTCACTAGGGGGCGTAGGTGTGTCAGGACCAGTCTCTCTAGGACCTTCATTAGGTGTGATGTCAGTGCTACAGGTCGGTAGTCATTGTAGCCCATCGGGTTGGGTTTCTTTGGGACTGGTACCACGCAAGATGTTTTCCACAGTTGAGGTACTACCCCCAGCTTCAGGCTCATATTGTACATGTGCGTTATAATACCACACAGCTGGTCACTGCACATTTTAAGAACTCTTGCGCTTATACCATCAGGTCCCCCCGCTTTGTTCGCTCTAATGTTCTTCATTTCCTTACACACCTGAGACTCCTGCAGGATCAGATAGTCAGATTGCAGTTGACCGCAGTTCCGTGGGGGTTGGGTCTTGGTGTGTGAGGGGAGGGCGGTTGGCTGACATTTCTGGTGGAGGGAGCATTTGCTTGGAGTCGAATCTATTGAAGAATAGATTAAGCTCGTTAAGCCACTTCCTGTCCCCTACTGTTCGGTGCCCTGTCTTTTCCTTGTGTCCTGAAATTGCCTTAAGGCTGTCCCACACCTCAGAGATTCTACCCTCCCCCATCTGTAGCATATACACTGCACAGTACTATTCCTCTTATACGGTATATAGTATATACACTGCACAGTACTATTCCTCTTATACGGTATATAGTATATACACTGCACAGTACAATTCCTCTTATATGGTATATAGTATATACACTGCACAGTACTATTCCTCTTAAATGGTATATAGTATATACACTGCACAGTACTATTCCTCTTATACGGTATATAGTATATACACTGCACAGTGCCATTCCTCTTATACGGTATATAGTATATACACTGCACAGTACTATTCCTCTTATACGGTATATAGTATATACACTGCACAGTGCCATTCCTCTTATACGGTATATAGTATATACACTGCACAGTACTATTCCTCTTATACGGTATATAGTATATACACTGCACAGTACTATTCCTCTTATACGGTATACAGTATATACACTGCACAGTGCCATTCCTCTTATAATGTATATAGTATATACACTGCACAGTACTATTCCTCTTATATGGTATATAGTATATACACTGCACAGTACTATTACTCCTATACGGTATATAGTACATACACTGCACAGTGCCATTGCTCTTATACGGTATATAGTATATACACTGCACAGTACTATTCCTCTTATACGGTATATAGTATATACACTGCACAGTACTATTCCTCTTATACGGTATATAGTATATACACTGCACAGTACTATTCCTCTTATACTGTATATAGTATATACCCTGCACAGTACTATTCCTCTTATACAGTATATAGTATATACACTGCACAGTACTATTCCTCTTATACGGTATATAGTATATACCCTGCACAGTACTATTCTTCTTATATGGTATATAGTATATACACTGCACAGTACTATTCCTCTTATACGGTATATAGTATATACACTGCACAGTACTATTCCTCTTATACGGTATATAGTATATACACTGCACAGTACTATTCCTCTTATACGGTATATAGTATATACACTGCACAGTACTATTCCTCTCATACGATATATAGTATATACACTGCACAGTACTATTCCTCTTATACGGTATATAGTATATACCCTGCACAGTGCCATTCCTCTTATACGGTATATAGTATATACACTGCACAGTACTATTCCTCTTATACGGTATATAGTATATACCCTGCACAGTGCCATTCCTCTTATACGGTATATAGTATATACACTGCACAGTACTATTCCTCTTATACGGTATACAGTATATACCCTGCACAGTACTATTCCTCTTATACGGTATATAGTATATACACTGCACAGTACTATTCCTCTTATACGGTATATAGTATATACACTGCACAGTACTATTCCTCTTATACGGTATATAGTATATACACTGCACAGTACTATTCCTCTTATACGGTATATAGTATATACACTGCACAGTACTATTCCTCTTATACGGTATATAGTATATACACTGCACAGTACTATTCCTCTTATACGGTATATAGTATATACACTGCACAGTACTATTCCTCTTATACGGTATATAGTATATACCCTGCACAGTGCCATTCCTCTTATACGGTATATAGTATATACACTGCACAGTACTATTCCTCTTATACGGTATATAGTATATACACTGCACAGTACTATTCCTCTAATAATGTATATAGTATATACACTGCACAGTACTATTCCTCTTATACGGTATATAGTATATACACTGCACAGTACTATTCCTCTTATATGGTATATAGTATATACACTGCACAGTACTATTCCTCTTATACGGTATATAGTATATACACTGCACAGTACTATTCCTCTAATAATGTATATAGTATATACACTGCACAGTACTATTCCTCTTATACGGTATATAGTATATACACTGCACAGTACTATTCCTCTTATATGGTATATAGTATATACACTGCACAGTACTATTCCTCTTATATGGTATATAGTATATACACTGCACAGTACTATTCCTCTTATATGGTATATAGTATATACACACTGGACAGTACTATTCCTCTAATAATGTATATAGTATATACACTGCACAGTACTATTCCTCTTATACGGTATATAGTATATACACTGCACAATACCATTCCTCTTATACGGTATATAGTATATACACTGCACAGTACTATTCCTCTTATATGGTATATAGTATATACACTGCACAGTACTATTCCTCTTATACGGTATATAGTATATACACTGCACAGTACTATTCCTCTTATACGGTATATAGTATATACACTGCACAGTACTATTCCTCTTATACGATATATAGTATATACACTGCACAGTACTATTCCTCTTATAATGTATATAGTATATACACTGCACAGTACTATTCCTCTTATACGGTATATAGTATATACACTGCACAGTACTATTCCTCTTATACGGTATATAGTATATACACTGCACAGTACTATTCCTCTTATACGGTATATAGTATATACACTGCACAGTACTATTCCTCTTATACGGTATATAGTATATACCCTGCACAGTGCCATTCCTCTTATACGGTATATAGTATATACACTGCACAGTACTATTCCTCTTATACGGTATATAGTATATACACTGCACAGTACTATTCCTCTAATAATGTATATAGTATATACACTGCACAGTACTATTCCTCTTATACGGTATATAGTATATACACTGCACAGTACTATTCCTCTTATATGGTATATAGTATATACACTGCACAGTACTATTCCTCTTATACGGTATATAGTATATACACTGCACAGTACTATTCCTCTAATAATGTATATAGTATATACACTGCACAGTACTATTCCTCTTATACGGTATATAGTATATACACTGCACAGTACTATTCCTCTTATATGGTATATAGTATATACACTGCACAGTACTATTCCTCTTATATGGTATATAGTATATACACTGCACAGTACTATTCCTCTTATATGGTATATAGTATATACACACTGGACAGTACTATTCCTCTAATAATGTATATAGTATATACACTGCACAGTACTATTCCTCTTATACGGTATATAGTATATACACTGCACAATACCATTCCTCTTATACGGTATATAGTATATACACTGCACAGTACTATTCCTCTTATATGGTATATAGTATATACACTGCACAGTACTATTCCTCTTATACGGTATATAGTATATACACTGCACAGTACTATTCCTCTTATACGGTATATAGTATATACACTGCACAGTACTATTCCTCTTATACGATATATAGTATATACACTGCACAGTACTATTCCTCTTATAATGTATATAGTATATACACTGCACAGTACTATTCCTCTTATACGGTATATAGTATATACACTGCACAGTACTATTCCTCTTATACGGTATATAGTATATACACTGCACAATACCATTCCTCTTATACGGTATATAGTATATACACTGCACAGTACTATTCCTCTTATATGGTATATAGTATATACACTGCACAGTACTATTCCTCTTATACTGTATATAGTATATACACTGCACAGTACTATTCCTCTTATACGGTATATAGTATATACACTGCACAGTACTATTCCTCTTATACTGTATATAGTATATACACACTGGACAGTACCATTCCTCTTATACGGTATATAGTATATACACTGCACAGTACTATTCCTCTTATACGGTATATAGTATATACACTGCACAGTACTATTCCTTTTATACGGTATATAGTATATACACTGCACAGTACTATTCCTCTTATACGGTATATAGTATATACACTGCACAGTACTATTCCTCTTATACGGTATATAGTATATACACTGCACAGTGCCATTCCTCTTATACGGTATATAGTATATACCCTGCACAGTACTATTCCTCTTATACGGTATATAGTATATACACTGCACAGTACTATTCCTCTTATACGGTATATAGTATATACACTGCACAGTACTATTCCTCTTATACGGTATATAGTATATACACTGCACAGTACTATTCCTCTTATAAGGTATATAGTATATACACTGCACAGTACTATTCCTCTTATAATGTATATAGTATATACACTGCACAGTACTATTCCTCTTATACGGTATATAGTATATACACTGCACAGTACTATTCCTCTTATACGGTATATAGTATATACACTGCACAGTACTATTCCTCTTATACGGTATATAGTATATACACTGCACAGTACTATTCCTCTTATATGGTATATAGTATATACACTGCACAGTACTATTCCTCTTATACGGTATATAGTATATACACTGCACAGTACTATTCCTCTTATACGGTATATAGTATATACACTGCACAGTGCCATTCCTCTTATACAGTATATAGTATATACACTGCACAGTACTATTCCTCTTATACGGTATATAGTATATACACTGCACAGTGCCATTCCTCTTATACGGTATATAGTATATACACTGCACAGTGCCATTCCTCTTATACGGTATATAGTATATACCCTGCACAGTACTATTCCTCTTATTAGGTATATAGTATATACCCTGCACAGTACTATTCCTCTTATACGGTATATAGTATATACACTGCACAGTACTATTCCTCTTATACGGTATACAGTATATACACTGCACAGTGCCATTCCTCTTATAATGTATATAGTATATACACTGCACAGTACTATTCCTCCTATACGGTATATAGTACATACACTGCACAGTGCCATTCCTCTTATACGGTATATAGTTTATACACTGCACAGTACTATTCCTCTTATACGGTATATAGTATATACACTGCACAGTACTATTCCTCTTATACGGTATATAGTATATACACTGCACAGTACTATTCCTCTTATACGGTATATAGTATATGCACTGCACAGTACTATTCCTCTTATACGGTATATAGTATATACCCTGCACAGTACTATTCCTCTTATACGGTATATAGTATATACACTGCACAGTACTATTCCTCTTATACGGTATATAGTATATACACTGCACAGTACTATTCCTCTTATACGGTATATAGTATATACACTGCACAGTACTATTCCTCTTATACGATATATAGTATATACACTGCACAGTACTATTCCTCTTATACGGTATATAGTATATACACTGCACAGTACTATTCCTCTTATACGGTATATAGTATATACACTGCACAGTACTATTCCTCTTATACGATATATAGTATATACACTGCACAGTACTATTCCTCTTATACGGTATATAGTATATACACTGCACAGTACTATTCCTCTTAAACGGTATATAGTATATAAGATAAGATAAGATAAGATAATCCTTTAACAGTCCCACCTTGGGGAAATTTCAGCGTGTTACAGCAGCATAGTAATACAGATACAGGATAATACAGAGTAATATGTTACAGACGTAGACACAGATAAGCTGAGAAGAGAAGATATACTAGGAGTCCATGGCAGCTAAGGAAAAACAGAAGAGAAAGAGGAAGACCTCATGGTCATCCTCATAATCATTAGTTCTCTGTGTGGAGTGATCTTCGTTTGGTCTGATGTAGATTATACAGCCTGGTCGTGGTTGGAAGGAAGGACCTGCGATAGCTCCTTCTCACACTTGGGGTGAAGCAGACGGTCGCTTACAGTGTTGCCAAGTCCCATCAGGGTCCCATACATGGGGTGGGATTTGTTCTCCCGCATGGAGGTCACCACAGACAGTATCCTTCTGTCACCCACCACCTGTACTGGGTCCAAGGGGCTCCCCAGGACAGAGCTGGCCCTCCTGATCAGCCTGTCAAGTCTATTTCTGTCCCTGGTTGATATACTGCTTCCCCAGCAGGCCACACCGAAAAAGATGGCTGAGGCAACCACAGAGTTGAAGAAGGCCCTAAGAAGTGTCCCCTGGACCCCCGGCCCTCAGCCTCCTGAGCAGGTAGAGTCTGCTGTGGCCCTTTCTGTGCAGCGCCTCCAGGTGATCAGCCCAGTCTAGTTTATTGTTGAGGAGCACGCCCAGGTACTTATAGGTCCTGACTATCTCAATACATGTTCCTTGGATCTCCACCGGGGTCGGAGCACCTCTCCGTTTACTAAAGTCCACCACCATCTCCTTGGTCTTCCCAGCATTAATCCTGAGCTGGTTCTGCTGGCACCATTCAACAAAATCCCGGTTTAAGTCTCTGTATTCCCTATCATCGCCATCAGTGATAAGGCCGACTATAGCAGAGTCATCGGAGTACTTCTGTAAGTAACAGCTGGAGGAGTTGTGCCTGAAGTCAGCAGTGTACAGTGTGAAGAGGAATGGGGCAAGAACTGTACCTTGAGGTGCCCCCGTACTACAGATCACAGTGTCAGACACACAGCCCCGGTCTCTCACATACTGAGGGCGGTTTGTCAGGTAGTCTAGGATCCAGTTGGACAGGTGATGGTCCCTCCACCAAGGTTCAGCTTCTCCCTCAGTAGCCCTGGCTGAATGGTGGTAAAAGCTCCGGAGAAATCACAGGACATTATTCTCACAGTGTTCCCGGGTTTCTCCAGGTGAGAGAGAGCTCTGTGAAGAAGGTGGATGATGGCGTCATCTACCCCAATGCCTGGCCGGTAGGCAAACTGGAGGAGGTCCAGAGCGGAGCTCACTAGGGGGCGTAGGTGTATCAGGACCAGTCTCTCTAGGACCTTCATTAGGTGTGATGTCAGTGCTACAGGTCGGTAGTCATTGTAGCCCATCGGGTTGGGTTTCTTTGGGACTGGTACCACGCAAGATGTTTTCCACAGTTGAGGTACTACCCCCAGCTTCAGGCTCATATTGTACATGTGCGTAATAATACCACACAGCTGGTCACTGCACATTTTAAGAACTCTTGCGCTTATACCATCAGGTCCCCCCGCTTTGTTCGCTCTAATGTTCTTCATTTCCTTACACACCTGAGACTCCTGCAGGATCAGATAGTCAGATTGCAGTTGAACGCAGTTTGGTGGGGGTTGGGTCTTGGTGTGTGAGGGGAGGGCGGTTGGCTGACATTTCTGGTGGAGGGAGCATTTGCTTGGAGTCGAATCTATTGAAGAATAGATTAAGCTCGTTAAGCCACTTCCTGTCCCCTACTGTTCGGTGCCTTGTCTTTTCCTTGTGTCCTGAAATTGCCTTAAGGCTGTCCCACACCTCAGAGATTCTACCCTCCCCCATCTGTAGCATATACACTGCACAGTACTATTCCTCTTATACGGTATATAGTATATACACTGCACAGTGCCATTCCTCTTATACGGTATATAGTATATACACTGCACAGTACTATTCCTCTTATACGGTATATAGTATATACACTGCACAGTACTATTCCTCTTATACGGTATATAGTATATACACACTGGACAGTACTATTCCTCTAATAATGTATATAGTATATACACTGCACAGTACTATTCCTCTTATACGGTATATAGTATATACACTGCACAGTACTATTCCTCTAATAATGTATATAGTATATACCCTGCACAGTACTATTCCTCTTATATGGTATATAGTATATACACTGCACAGTACTATTCCTCTTATATGGTATATAGTATATACACTGCACAGTACTATTCCTCTTATACGGTATATAGTATATACACTGCACAGTACTATTCCTCTAATAATGTATATAGTATATACACTGCACAGTACTATTCCTCTTATACGGTATATAGTATATACACTGCACAGTACTATTCCTCTAATAATGTATATAGTATATACCCTGCACAGTACTATTCCTCTTATATGGTATATAGTATATACACTGCACAGTACTATTCCTCTTATATGGTATATAGTATATACACTGCACAGTACTATTCCTCTAATAATGTATATAGTATATACACTGCACAGTACTATTCCTCTTATATGGTATATAGTATATACACTGCACAGTACTATTCCTCTTATACGGTATATAGTATATACCCTGCACAGTACTATTCCTCTTATATGGTATATAGTATATACACTACACAGTACTATTCCTCTTATATGGTATATAGTATATACACTGCACAGTACTATTCCTCTTATACGGTATATAGTATATACACTGCACAGTACTATTCTTCTTATATGGTATATAGTATATACCCTGCACAGTACTATTCCTCTTATACGGTATATAGTATATACCCTGCACAGTACTATTCCTCTTATACGGTATATAGTATATACACTGCACAGTACTATTCCTCTTATATGGTATATAGTATATACACTGCACAGTACTATTCCTCTTATACTGTATATAGTATATACCCTGCACAGTACTATTCTTCTTATATGGTATATAGTATATACACTGCACAGTACTATTCCTCTTATACGGTATATAGTATATACACACTGGACAGTACTATTCCTCTAATAATGTATATAGTATATACACTGCACAGTACTATTCCTCTTATACGGTATATAGTATATACACTGCACAGTACTATTCCTCTAATAATGTATATAGTATATACCCTGCACAGTACTATTCCTCTTATATGGTATATAGTATATACACTGCACAGTACTATTCCTCTTATATGGTATATAGTATATACACTGCACAGTACTATTCCTCTAATAATGTATATAGTATATACACTGCACAGTACTATTCCTCTTATACGGTATATAGTATATACCCTGCACAGTACTATTCCTCTTATACGGTATATAGTATATACACTGCACAGTACTATTCCTCTTATACGGTATATAGTATATACACTGCACAGTACTATTCTTCTTATACGGTATATAGTATATACCCTGCACAGTACTATTCCTCTTATACGGTATATAGTATATACCCTGCACAGTACTATTCCTCTTATACGGTATATAGTATATACACTGCACAGTGCCATTCCTCTTATAATATATATAGTATATACACTGCACAGTACAATTCCTCTTATATGGTATATAGTATATACCCTGCACAGTACTATTCCTCTTATACGGTATATAGTATATACACTGCACAGTACTATTCCACTTATACGGTATATAGTATATACACTGCACAGTACTATTCCTCTTATATGGTATATAGTATATACACTGCACAGTACTATTCCTCTTATACGGTATATAGTATATACACTGCACAGTACTATTCCTCTTATATGGTATATAGTATATACACTGCACAGTACTATTCCTCTTATACGGTATATAGTATATACCCTGCACAGTACTATTCCTCTTATACGGTATATAGTATATACACTGCACAGTACTATTCCTCTTATACGGTATATAGTATATACCCTGCACAGTGCCATTCCTCTTATACGGTATATAGTATATACCCTGCACAGTACTATTCCTCTTATACGGTATATAGTATATACAATGCACAGTGCCATTCCTCTTATACGGTATATAGTATATACACTGCACAGTGCCATTCCTCTTATACGGTATAAAGTATATACACTGCACAGTACTATTCCTCTTATACGGTATATAGTATATACACTGCACAGTACTATTCCTCTTATACGGTATATAGTATATACACTGCACAGTACTATTCCTCTTATACGGTATATAGTATATACACTGCACAGTACTATTCCTCTTATACGGTATATAGTATATACACTGCACAGTACTATTCCTCTTATACGGTATATAGTATATACACTGCACAGTACTATTCCTCTTATACGGTATATAGTATATACACTGCACAGTACTATTCCTCTTATACGGTATATAGTATATACACTGCACAGTACTATTCCTCTTATACGGTATATAGTATATACACTGCACAGTACTATTCCTCTTATACGGTATATAGTATATACACTGCACAGTACTATTCCTCTTATACGGTATATAGTATATACCCTGCACAGTACTATTCCTCTTATACGGTATATAGTATATACACTGCACAGTACTATTCCTCTTATACGGTATATAGTATATACCCTGCACAGTACTATTCCTCTTATACGGTATATAGTATATACACTGCACAGTACTATTCCTCTTATACGGTATATAGTATATACCCTGCACAGTGCCATTCCTCTTATACGGTATATAGTATATACCCTGCACAGTACTATTCCTCTTATACGGTATATAGTATATACCCTGCACAGTACTATTCCTCTTATACGGTATATAGTATATACAATGCACAGTGCCATTCCTCTTATACGGTATATAGTATATACACTGCACAGTGCCATTCCTCTTATACGGTATAAAGTATATACACTGCACAGTGCCATTCCTCTTATACGGTATATAGTATATACACTGCACAGTACTATTCCTCTTATACGGTATATAGTACATACACTGCACAGTGCTATTCCACTTATACTGTATATAGTATATACACTGCACAGTACTATTCCTCTTATACGGTATATAGTATATACACTGCACAGTGCCATTCCTCTTATACGGTATATAGTATATACACTGCACAGTACTATTCCTCTTATACGGTATATAGTATATACACTGCACAGTACTATTCCTCTTATACGGTATATAGTATATACCCTGCACAGTACTATTCCTCTTATATGGTATATAGTATATACCCTGCACAGTACTATTCCTCTTATATGGTATATAGTATATACACTGCACAGTACTATTCCTCTTATATGGTATATAGTATATACACTGCACAGTGCCATTCCTCTTATACGGTATATAGTATATACCCTGCACAGTACTATTCCTCTTATACTGTATATAGTATATACCCTGCACAGTACTATTCCTCTTATATGGTATATAGTATATACACTGCACAGTACTATTCCTCTTATACGGTATATAGTATATACACTGCACAGTACTATTCCTCTAATAATGTATATAGTATATACACTGCACAGTACTATTCCTCTTATACGGTATATAGTATATACACTGCACAGTGCCATTCCTCTTATACGGTATATAGTATATACACTGCACAGTACTATTCCTCTTATACTGTATATAGTATATACACTGCACAGTACTATTCCTCTTATACGGTATATAGTATATACACTGCACAGTGCCATTCCTCTTATACGGTATACAGTATATACACTGCACAGTGCCATTCCTCTTATACGGTATATAGTATATACACTGCACAGTACTATTCCTCTTATACGGTATACAGTATATACACTGCACAGTGCCATTCCTCTTATAATGTATATAGTATATACACTGCACAGTACTATTCCTCCTATACGGTATATAGTATATACACTGCACAGTACTATTCCTCTTATACGGTATATAGTATATACACTGCACAGTACTATTCCTCTTATACGGTATATAGTATATACCCTGCACAGTGCCATTCCTCTTATACGGTATATAGTATATACACTGCACAGTACTATTCCTCTTATACGGTATATAGTATATACACTGCACAGTACTATTCCTCTTATACTGTATATAGTATATACCCTGCACAGTACTATTCCTCTTATACGGTATATAGTATATACACTGCACAGTACTATTCCTCTTATACTGTATATAGTATATACACTGCACAGTACTATTCCTCTTATACGGTATATAGTATAGACACTGCACAGTACTATTCCTCTTATACGGTATATAGTATATACACTGCACAGTACTATTCCTCTTATACGGTATATAGTATATACACTGCACAGTACTATTCCTCTTATACGGTATATAGTATATACCCTGCACAGTACTATTCCTCTTATACGGTATATAGTATATACACTGCACAGTACTATTCCTCTTATACGGTATATAGTATATACACTGCACAGTACTATTCCTCTTATACGGTATATAGTATATACACTGCACAGTACTATTCCTCTTATACGGTATATAGTATATACACTGCACAGTACTATTCCTCTTATACGGTATATAGTATATACACTGCACAGTACTATTCCTCTTATACGATATATAGTATATACCCTGCACAGTACTATTCCTCTTATACGGTATACAGTATATACACTGCACAGTACTATTCCTCTTATATGGTATATAGTATATACACTGCACAGTACTATTCCTCTTATATGGTATATAGTATATACACTGCACAGTACTATTCCTCTTATACGGTATATAGTATATACCCTGCACAGTACTATTCCTCTTATACGGTATATAGTATATACACTGCACAGTACTATTCCTCTTATACGGTATATAGTATATACACTGCACAGTACTATTCCTCTTATACGGTATATAGTATATACACTGCACAGTACTATTCCTCTTATACGGTATATAGTATATACCCTGCACAGTACTATTCCTCTTATACTGTATATAGTATATACACTGCACAGTACTATTCCTCTTATACGGTATATAGTATATACACTGAACAGTACTATTCCTCTTATACGGTATATAGTATATACACTGCACAGTACTATTCCTCTTATACGGTATATAGTATATACACTGCACAGTACTATTCCTCTTATACGGTATATAGTTTATACCCTGCACAGTACTATTCCTCTTATACGGTATATAGTATATACACTGCACAGTACTATTCCTCTTATACGGTATATAGTATATACCCTGCACATTGCCATTCCTCTTATACGGTATATAGTATATACACTGCACAGTACTATTCCTCTTATACGGTATACAGTATATACCCTGCACAGTACTATTCCTCTTATACGGTATATAGTATATACACTGCACAGTACTATTCCTCTAATAATGTATATAGTATATACACTGCACAGCACTATTCCTCTTATACGGTATATAGTACATACACTGCACAGTACTATTCCTCTTATATGGTATATAGTATATACACTGCACAGTACTATTCCTCTAATAATGTATATAGTATATACACTGCACAGTACTATTCCTCTTATACGGTATATAGTATATACACTGCACAGTACTATTCCTCTTATACGGTATATAGTATATACACTGCACAGTACTATTCCTCTTATACGGTATATAGTATATACACTGCACAGTACTATTCCTCTTATATGGTATATAGTATATACCCTGCACAGTGCCATTCCTCTTATACGGTATATAGTATATACACTGCACAGTACTATTCCTCTTATATGGTATATAGTATATACACTGCACAGTACTATTCCTCTTATACGGTATATAGTATATACACTGCACAGTACTATTCCTCTTATATGGTATATAGTATATACCCTGCACAGTACTATTCCTCTTATACGGTATATAGTATATACCCTGCACAGTACTATTCCTCTAATAATGTATATAGTATATACACTGCACAGTACTATTCCTCTTATACGGTATATAGTATATACACTGCACAGTACTATTCCTCTTATATGGTATATAGTATATACCCTGCACAGTACTATTCCTCTTATACGGTATATAGTATATACACTGCACAGTACTATTCCTCTTATATGGTATATAGTATATACCCTGCACAGTACTATTCCTCTTATACGGTATATAGTATATACACTGCACAGTACTATTCCTCTTATACGGTATATAGTATATACACACTGGACAGTACTATTCCTCTTATATGGTATATAGTATATACACTGCACAGTACTATTCCTCTTATACGGGGTTGTCACGGGATGGTTAGAGTCCGGCAATAGGCAATGTGTAATATATATTTCATGTGGAATGTATTCTCTAACCTGTTGTAAACATCAGTGTGTAGTTGGCTGATTCGGGTCTAGTGTGTTAGCACATTGTATGCAAATACCTCTAACTAGTGAGGACAATGGGTGGAGATAATCTGATCAGTGTCTCCAAGAAGATGTTGGATGGTGCATTGTCCATAGTAGACAGGGAGTCTGCTCTCCTTGGTATAGGTGAGGGGGGAAGGATCTGTGACTCAGCCCTTCCCACCCACAGATATAGGTGTAACAGTTTTAGTATATAGTTGTAGCTGCAGTTAGTATGTGTTAGCCGGCCTGTGCACAGCTCTGCAGAGAGCCAGGATTTAGTTACAGGACCAAGGAACCAAAGTTATCATTGGATTGTGACTTCTGTGGACTTATTGTTATTATGGTTGATGTGACCGCCGCCGGCTACTAACTTTGTGGATTACAATAAATTGCTGTTGTCTCCCGACCTCTTGCGTCCGTGTTGATTCAAAAGACCATCCGGAGGAAGACGTATACCTTTGCTCCGTGACAGGTATATAGTATATACCCTGCACAGTACTATTCCTCTTATACGGTATATAGTATATACACTGCACAGTGCCATTCCTCTTATACGGTATATAGTATATACACTGCACAGTGCCATTCCTCTTATACGGTATATAGTATATACACTGCACAGTACTATTCCTCTTATACTGTATATAGTATATACACTGCACAGTGCCATTCCTCTTATACGTTATATAGTATATACACTGCACAGTACTATTCCTCTTATACGGTATATAGTATATACACTGCACAGTACTATTCCTCTTATACTGTATATAGTATATACACACTGGACAGTACTATTCCTCTTATATGGTATATAGTATATACACTGCACAGTACTATTCCTCTTATACGGTATATAGTATATACACTGCACAGTACTATTCCTCTTATACGGTATATAGTATATACACTGCACAGTACTATTCCTCTTATACGGTATATAGTATATACCCTGCACAGTACTATTCCTCTTATACGGTATATAGTATATACACTGCACAGTGCCATTCCTCTTATACGGTTTATAGTATATACCCTGCACAGTACTATTCCTCTTATACGGTATATAGTATATACACTGCACAGTACTATTCCTCTTATACGGTATATAGTATATACACTGCACAGTACTATTCCTCTTATACGGTATATAGTATATACACTGCACAGTACTATTCCTCTTATACGGTATATAGTATATACACTGCACAGTACTATTCCTCTTATACGGTATATAGTATATACACTGCACAGTACTATTCCTCTTATACGGTATATAGTATATACACTGCACAGTACTATTCCTCTTATACGGTATATAGTATATACACTGCACAGTACTATTCCTCTTATACGGTATATAGTATATACACTGCACAGTACTATTCCTCTTATACGGTATATAGTATATACCCTGCACAGTACTATTCCTCTTATACGGTATATAGTATATACACTGCACAGTGCCATTCCTCTTATACGGTTTATAGTATATACCCTGCACAGTACTATTCCTCTTATACGGTATATAGTATATACACTGCACAGTACTATTCCTCTTATACGGTATATAGTATATACACTGCACAGTACTATTCCTCTTATACGGTATATACTATATATACTGCACAGTACTATTCCTCTTATACGGTATATAGTATATACACTGCACAGTACTATTCCTCTTATACGGTATATACTATATATACTGCACAGTACTATTCCTCTTATACGGTATATAGTATATACCCTGCACAGTACTATTCCTCTTATACGGTATATAGTATATACACTGCACAGTACTATTCCTCTTATACGGTATATAGTATATACACTGCACAGTACTATTCCTCTTATACGGTATATAGTATATACACTGCACAGTACTATTCCACTTATACGGTATATAGTATATACCCTGCACAGTACTATTCCTCTTATACGGTATATAGTATATACACTGCACAGTACTATTCCTCTTATACGGTATATAGTATATATACTGCACAGTACTATTCCTCTTATACGGTATATAGTATATACACTGCACAGTACTATTCCTCTTATATGGTATATAGTATATACACTGCACAGTACTATTCCTCTTATACGGTATATAGTATATACCCTGCACAGTACTATTCCTCTTATACGGTATATACTATATACACTGCACAGTACTATTCCTCTTATACGGTATATAGTATATACACTGCACAGTACTATTCCTCTTATACGGTTTATAGTATATACCCTGCACAGTACTATTCCTCTTATACGGTATATAGTATATACACTGCACAGTACTATTCCTCTTATACGGTATATAGTATATACACTGCACAGTACTATTCCTCTTATACGGTATATACTATATATACTGCACAGTACTATTCCTCTTATACGGTATATAGTATATACACTGCACAGTACTATTCCTCTTATACGGTATATAGTATATACACTGCACAGTACTATTCCTCTTATACGGTATATAGTATATACCCTGCACAGTACTATTCCTCTTATACGGTATATAGTATATACACTGCACAGTACTATTCCACTTATACGGTATATAGTATATACCCTGCACAGTACTATTCCTCTTATACGGTATATAGTATATACACTGCACAGTACTATTCCTCTTATACGGTATATAGTATATATACTGCACAGTACTATTCCTCTTATACGGTATATAGTATATATACTGCACAGTACTATTCCTCTTATACGGTATATACTATATACACTGCACAGTACTATTCCTCTTATATGGTATATAGTATATACACTGCACAGTACTATTCCTCTTATACGGTATATAGTATATACACTGCACAGTACTATTCCTCTTATACGGTATATAGTATATACACTGCACAGTACTATTCCTCTTATACGGTATATAGTATATACACTGCACAGTACTATTCCTCTTATACGGTATATAGTATATATACTGCACAGTACTATTCCTCTTATACGGTATATAGTATATATACTGCACAGTACTATTCCTCTTATACGGTATATACTATATACACTGCACAGTACTATTCCTCTTATATGGTATATAGTATATACACTGCACAGTACTATTCCTCTTATACGGTATATAGTATATACCCTGCACAGTACTATTCCTCTTATACGGTATATACTATATACACTGCACAGTACTATTCCTCTTATATGGTATATAGTATATACACTGCACAGTACTATTCCTCTTATACGGTATATAGTATATACCCTGCACAGTACTATTCCTCTTATACGGTATATAGTATATACACTGCACAGTACTATTCCTCTTATACGGTATATAGTATATATACTGCACAGTACTATTCCTCTTATACGGTATATAGTATATACCCTGCACAGTACTATTCCTCTTATACGGTATATACTATATACACTGCACAGTGCCATTCCTCTTATATGGTATATAGTATATACACTGCACAGTACTATTCCTCTTATACGGTATATAGTATATACACTGCACAGTACTATTCCTCTTATACGGTATATAGTATATACACTGCACAGTACTATTCCTCTTATACGGTATATACTATATACACTGCACAGTACTATTCCTCTTATACGGTATATACTATATACACTGCACAGTGCCACTTCTCTTATCCCAGGTGTAATTTTCAGAGGTGCAAAGTGATATCACGTTCCAAAAAAACCCAATAATCTTCCCCATGATATATCTACCCATTCTATCTACTATGTAAGGGACAGATCCAGAACATGCTACACTGTAACACGCGGTGCTATATTGTATGTGCGTGCAGCAGCTGACGGAGGATTCGGCATTAATTACGGATGTTGTTGTTACGGTTGTCATTTGTTGCTACAAATATGTCTGTTATCTCCTTACAACAAAATCCTGTAAACAAATCAACAACAGCGAGCGCGTCATGTGACCGCCATGAAATAAAGAGGCTTTGTGCAAATCCTGCAAACAAAAAATAACAGACTTATGGCTCTCAAAGAGTTCTGGCAAAAGGGGCTTATTCCTGAATATCTGCTGCCCTCTGCTGGTCTCTGGGGGTCATTACACTGAGATACCGTGTAGCATGACCAGGGGTCTTGAAAGGATCTTCAGATACCTGGAGGCCTTGAGGTACTGGAGGCAGATACAGATGAATATGACCATTGCAGGTGCTGGGACATAGGGGGCGCCGGGCACAGGACCTTGGACACTTAGCTGGGGGGCCCGATGCTCAGAATGACATTGGTGCAGGCGACATAATAGCCAAAAAAAGGTTCAGAGTTGAATAAAAATCATGAGAACGCCAGAACTGCTGGATGTGGGGAGGGGGAGAGAATGCTGCGAGCGCCGCTCTGGATGGCGATACATTGTAACACTGCCGGTCTATTCAGCTCTTCTCTGCAGTCACATTTATGAGTTACGGTTTCCTCCTTTCATTACACCGCGCTGTAGCCATGACCCTCGTCCCCGCCATTCACTGAAGGAAGAGGGGTCCGCACTTTACTGCAACGCATTCGCTGTATGAAAGATAAATATGCAACATAAGGAACAGAAAGCAGAACGCGGAATATTAATAATACACACAGAAGGCGATAGAGACCACAAAATAATGGAAGGATCGTCGTTAAAGGACAACTCCGCTCAGCGCTGGCACCTGCTGAGTGAAGGGATTGGGTGACCTCACTATCTGAAGCAGCGAGATGGCAGATACGCGGGATAGCGAAGGATACATTACAGTGTGTCTAACCTTCCAATACACATCACCTACACTAATAATACAGCGCGTATACCTGACATATAACACCAGGTGTGGCCATTGTATGACTCTGGGGTGTTAGCAATGTTTAGCAGTTTTCCCCTGTGTTCGCTCCACTTGCAGTTTTCCCTGAGCTGGTGGTTATAGATTAGCTTCTATACATGGGGAAAATGTATCATTGCCATAAACAGCCCCAATATATAGAAAAGTCTGTGTATCTGTTTCTGTCTCCTTCAGATCCTGCTCACTCCTCCACCTCCCCTCTCCATAGACTTCTATAGACATATGTCATCTGACATGAGTTTATCTAACCATAGGGCAAGTGGTGAACTTGTACTGGGCCCTCTAGCGGCCGGGGCTCCATAGCCTAATAGTCCTGAATTTCAGGCTCCGTCCCGCCATCCTGAATGACATGATCCAATGTCCACTCTATCCGCATCCTCAGGACACAGATACAGTAGAATACACTGGGGTAATAGAAAGCTGCAGCACTCGGTATACACACGCGCGATATGATATTATTGCATCTACTGTGACACGTCAGAGACTAAAGCTAGAGTCGCACCTTCACCAGTCAGAGAATCTGTCGCACTGTCCGCGGAAAATCTGTGCAGGAAAAAATCTGGGATGGAGGGCGCTATCCGCTGACACCTGACAGACCCCATTATAGTCAATGAGGAGCGCTGGGTTCCGTGTGTTGTCGCTGTTTTTGCAGTCCGCCTCTTCGTCATTTGTAGGCAATGCATAAGGTGGCAATATTCAGTGTGGGAGATAAGGGGAAATCGTACTGTATGGTGGACACTATGGGGCATTATAGGATGTGAGGGGCAGGAAGGGAGCAAAATAATACGTGGGGAGCAATAAGGGGGAGCCATTTGGGGGGCATTGTATTGCCTAGGCCAATAAAGAAACATTATACTGTCTGTGAGTAACTAAGGGAGTATTATACCTGAAGGGGGCAATAATAGGGTATCATACTGTATGGGGGCACTGAGGGGGCATTAATAGGGTATCATACTGTTTGGGGGTACTGAGGGGGCATTAATAGGGTATCATACTGTTTGGAGGCACTGAGGGGGCATTAATAGGGTATCATACTGTATGGGGCACTGAGGGGGCATTTATAGGGTATCATACTGTATGGGGGCACTGAGGGGGCATTAATAGGGTATCATACTGTATGGGGCACTGAGGAGGCATTTATAGGGTATCATACTGTATGGGGGCACTGAGGGGGCATCAATAGGGTATCATACTGTATGGGGGCACTGAGGGGGCATTAATAGGGTATCATACTGTATGGGGGCACTGAGGGGGCATTAATAGGGTATCATACTGTATGGGGGCACTGAGGGGGCATTAATAGGGTATCATACTGTTTGGGGGTACTGAGGGGGCATTAATAGGGTATCATATTGTTTGGGGGCAC
Organism: Leptodactylus fuscus; assembly: GCF_031893055.1. Classification (NCBI taxonomy): domain Eukaryota; kingdom Metazoa; phylum Chordata; class Amphibia; order Anura; family Leptodactylidae; genus Leptodactylus; species Leptodactylus fuscus. Next base: position 10,312,444 of record NC_134268.1, read on the forward strand.
TGAGGGGGCATTAATAGGGTATCATACTGTTTGGGGGCACTGAGGGGGCATTAATAGGGTATCATACTGTATAGGGGCACTGAGGGGGCATTTATAGGGTATCATACTGTTTGGGGGCACTGAGGGGGCATTAATAGGGTATCATACTGTATGGGGCACTGAGGGGCATTTATAGGGTATCATACTGTATGGGGGCACTGAGGGGGCATCAATAGGGTATCATACTGTATGGGGGCACTGAGTGGGCATTAATAGGGTATCATACTGTATGGGGGCACTGAGGGGGCATTAATAGGGTATCATACTGTATGGGGCACTGAGGGGGCATTTATAGGGTATCATACTGTTTGGGGGCACTGAGGGGGCATTAATAGGGTATCATACTGTATGGGGCACTGAGGGGGCATTTATAGGGTATCATACTGTATGGGGGCACTGAGGGGGCATTTATAGGGTATCATACTGTATGGGGCACTGAGGAGGCATTTATAGGGTATCATACTGTTTGGGGGCACTGAGGGGGCATTAATAGGGTATCATACTGTATGGGGCACTGAGGGGGCATTTATAGGGTATCATACTGTATGGGGGCACTGAGGGGGCATTTATAGGGTATCATACTGTATGGGGGCACTGAGGGGGCATCAATAGGGTATCATACTGTATGGGGGCACTGAGGGGGCATTAATAGGGTATCATACTGTATGGGGGCACTGAGGGGGCATTATACAATGTGGGTGAGCTAAAGGAGAAATCATCACGTGATGTGAAGAAACCTTTCCCAGGCTCAGTTCCATCCCCCACAGTGGAACTCCGACTACTACCCTCATAGGGGTGATTGTTGCCTCTGTAACGTTTCCGTTGCACCCCCTGCGCTCCTCGTGAGCCCCCATGACCACCATCACCAGGCTCAGGACTACTCACAACGAGAAACAACCTGGTGGAACTACCAACACCATCAGGTACACGCCAGGCCCCCCAACCTTGCCCCAGCGTGGGAGGTGGTCTGGAGGAATCGGTTGAGTGTCTTAGACGCAGTGGTGACATCACTATAACTAATACTCCCGTCCTCTAGTTCCCTCCATTGAGCTGTATGTGGATATATTAAGGCACCGTTCAGATTAAAGGGTCTTCAAGGAGGAATAAAATGAGATTGGGATGTTTTTGTAGAATTCTGGTATAAATGATTGAAGACCGACCGTCTGTGGAGCAGAAGAAATCCGGAGTTATACAGAGCCGCTAATTACCATAATTGCAGATTTCTTCCTTTCATCACATGATCCTTCTACTACAGAACACTAATCTGTCCGCAACGCGGCGATGGCGGCGAACTCCGAGCGCTCAGGGCTGGCAGTGCTGATTAATGGCACCAAACTTCTGAAGGGAACAACTTTATATCTAATTATTTTTGCATAGCGGCGGCAGATCAGCGAATGAAGGAAAGTGATCCAGATCTGGGAGAGAGATAAAGGTTACGAGAAAAGTGACTGAGATTATATCGGATTATCAAAGGTCAAGGGAACGCAATGGCGGAATATACCAAAGTCTTACAAGGTCTGAGCAACTTATAGCAAATAAGATCCAGGAGAAGGAAACAAAGAGGAAATCAGATCAGTGATGGAAGGACACAGAGTATATCAGGAGGGATGAGTGATCACATAGGTGTTGTATTATAGTAGTTATATTCTTATACATAGGAGTAGTATTATAGTAGTTATATTCTTGTACATAGGAGGTAATTTTTATTAGTAAAAACAAAACAAAAATACATTACATTCCAGCAGAATTAATAACTAATTAATAATAATAATAATAATATAACATAAATCAGACATGTCTGTCAGATAACAAAAATGAGAATCACTTTAACTTAAGAGTCCATTGCTGGCAGGATAAAGAGGGGGAAAAAAATAAATAAATCCATAAATAAATGAACAGACTTATTTGCAGTGTTATCAGAATATTCAGCAATCGATATATACATTTCTCCACAATTTTACATTATCAGACTTTTTTCTGACCTCCAGAGACTTTATCCACCTCAGTTCAGACATGATATATGTGACAGCGGTCATATGACGGAAGGGCTCTCTGTGTAGGGACTCCTGGGTCCTCGTATGCCAGTGATAATATTTGATGACAGTAATAATAATATACAGGGTCTCCCGGTTAATGTCACCTATATTAGTTGGGATGCCATATATGATTTCGGGGTATTTGAGTGATTGTAATCGGTGAATTTTCAGCCTCCGGGATATTTCCTGCCAGATCTTTCGCCCTCCCCCGCACTCTGATATAAAATGTGCCATGGTCTCCTCCTGCTGACAACCTAATGGACATGCCCGATCTGTCACACTGAGATGTTTTAGGTTGCCTCTTACAAAAAGTTTCCCATGCAGAGATAGCCAGGCAATGTCAAAGAACTTTGCAGGGAGCCTCAGACCAGTGAGGAGCCTCAGACTATCCTGCAGGGTTATAGATGTGCAGTCCCTCAATGCTGGCTGGAGACAATAGAAGGTCTTACATACCCTGGTGTATAGATCTCTCCTGGTCTTACTCACCAGATAGGTCTTTTCAATACCCCATTTTTTTAGGCACCTTATGCCATAGTCCAGATACTGGGGGAGGTAGTCACGAGTCGATCGACCCCTCTTAAGGCTGCCGCCTCGCACCCAGGATTCTGCAAAAGGCAATATCCAGTCCCTGATACTATTTACCCACAGGGAGCTGTTATCTGAGTCCAGGCAACCAAAATTTACTTTTAGAAACATGGAGTCAAAAAACACCCTTGGATTTAACATATCCAGCCCACCCTCTCTCCTCTGTAGGTAGGTTATCCCTCTTTTTACTGGGTTCAACCTGTTCCCCCACAAAAGTTGGAAGAACAGGCTAAAGAGCCTAGCGGAGAAAGATTCTGGCAAAGGAAAGACAACAGAGACGTACAAGAAGACAGGGACCAGGTAAGTCTTCAACATTTTAACCCTTTCTCTATAGGTCAGCCTCCAGTTCTTCCATCGCTGAACCTTTGCATTTCCGGATTCCAACTTTTCTTCCCAATTTAGTCTGCAATTATCATCCCTCCCGAATTTCACCCCAAGGATCTTAATATAGGAGGAGGCCTGGGCAAACTGCGGCAGATCAAATGTAGGACCAGTATGACCCGTCCAGAGAGCTTGACTCTTCTCAAGGTTGACAAGAGACCCGGAGGCCTCTGAGTAACTTCTGATGGCTGCAGACAACATCTCCACCTCACGAGGCTCAGATATCACCACAGTCACATCATCCGCGTAGGCAACAACTCTCAGGGGCAAGCAGTGGGGGACCGGCGCCCCCTGAAAATCACACTCCTGCAGTGACCTAAGAAACGGGTCTATGGCAAACACATACAGTAATGGACTCAGTGGGCAACCTTGTCTCACCCCTGCCTCAACCCTGAAAGCATCACCCTGCCAACCATTAATCAGAGGAAAGCTCTCCGCCTCACGGTACAAAGTTCTCAGCCAATCCACAAATTGTCCCGGAATACAGTACTTTGTCAAAGTCGCCCATAGATACTCATGGTCTACTCTGTCAAAGGCCTTAGCCTGGTCAAGACTCACAACATATCTCCCACACCTCAGAGCTTTACATCTCTCAAACATCTCCCTTATCGAGATAACTGCTCCAGAGATGTTCCGCCCTTTAACTGTGCCAAACTGTGAGCCTGCCAACAGTGCCGGGGACAAACAAACTAATCTAGAGAACAGAATTTTTGCAAGAATCTTCCTATCGACATTCAAGAGGGCAATCGGCCTCCAGTTCTTGATGTCACTAGGCTCTTTACCTTTAGACAGCAGGATCAGGGAGGACACTCTCATGGATGGAGGCATCAGGTGGTTTTCTAGACTAGTTTTGTATACATCCACGAGAATTGGTGCCAAGAGGTCTCGGAATTTCTTATAGAACTCAGCTGTAATCCCATCTGGACCTGGTGCCTTCTTCAGATGTAACTTATCTATGGCCTCTTTCACCTCCTCCACTGTTAACTCTGCTGTCAAAGGAGAAAAGTCCAAATCATTAGTATCAGGACCTGGAGTTGCCTCCAAGAATTGAGCCACCTTCTCTCTATCCAAAACCTTCTTCTGAAACAAGTCAGCATAGTAAGTTCTCACCACCCCCAGGATACCCTCCCGAGACTCCTGTAAAACACCCTGGGAGTCAGTGAGACCTGTGACCGATTTATTTGCCACCCGCTCCCTGCAATTCTCAAAAGGATCCGGAGCCCCTAAGGACCCATAATCCCGTTCAAGAACCAGGGATGTATACCTGCGGTACTGATACTGACTGATCTCAGATTTCAGCCGGTCAATCTTCTGTTGGTCATCCCCGCCCGCCGAATAGAGTGACTCTAATTCTTTCCGCAGCCTGAGATACTGGCTATACTTACTCTTCCCCTTCTTAACTGACAGTCTCCTTAAGAGGGATCTGATCTCCTCCTTGACATCCTCCCACCAGTCTGCCATGTTATCATAAAACACCACTCTCTCAAGCTGGTTCTGAAATAGAGAGTGGACACAACTCCGGACACAGTCATCGTCCAAGAGGCTGGAATTGAGCTTCCATAGGCCTCTCCCAATATCAGGGCGTTTTGTGGAGCCCAAGCAAAAATACAAAGCCAGATGGTCAGAATAAGGGACTGTCTTTTCACTTTTCTCACTAACATGCTCAGCGGGACTGACCAGAGCTAAGTCTATCCGACTGCATCTACCAGCGCAGGAGTAAGTGAATTTTGGTTTCCTACCACCCTCAGTAAACACATCAGACAGACCAGCCTGTGAAATAATTCTGCTTAAGACCTTGCAGTCCCTGGTGAGAGGCCGACCAGTAGGTCTGTCACTGGATGACATGGTGGCATTGAAGTCCCCTGCCATGACTACCGGAACAGATGTAAACAAGTACTGCTTGACTTCATCAAACAGACGTGCCCTTTCCATCACCGACTGCGGTGGACCATAGATATTAATGAGTCGGAGCCTTCTGCCTCGGATGGTAACTTCTAAAACCAGGCACCTCCCCATCAGAACCTCAGTGAATCTGTGTATGGTGACATCAGGGGTGTTAAACAGTATAGAAACCCCGGCATAAGGTTCCACAGCCAGAGACCAGAAGGACGGGCCAGATTTCCATTCTCTCTCTGCTTCTCGTATTAGTCCTAAAGTATTTAAACGGGTTTCTTGTAAGAAATAGACATCGGCATCAAGATATCTCAGATGTTCATACACTGCGTGTCTTGTCCTCCTTGCTCGGATGCTATTCACATTACTAGAGATAACTTTAAGATAGAAACCTGCCATCAGAACAACTAGGAATATGAGAAACAGAGAGATGGGCCCCATTGTCATAGATCAGAGTCAGAGGTGTCCTGGTGACAAGCTGTTTCCATGTCCGATTCGGACTGCCCCTCATCTCGGTGGGGTCTCCTCTTATTGGGAGGATCGCCCTCTGGTTCATCCTCATACTCCGCCATCATTCGTGAGAGTTCTCTGTCTAGTTCTGCTTCTCCGTCTGACTCTGATAGGACACTAAATCTATTCCCCGTTGCAGTGACCTCGCCTGCACTACTTACTCTCATCTTTGTGGGCTTTTCTACCGTGGTCCACTCACCCTCAGGCTTACGGCTGGCTTTATCCTTCTTCCTCCTTTTATTATTGTTGGATGATCGGGCAGGAGAAGAGACGACCACTGAGGGTTGTACAACCTGCTCGACAACCTCCATGGTCGTCTCAATGGGACCTGACTCGGCCTGGTCTTGGGTGGTATCACCTGTATGTGGTTGAGGCTCCGCCTCCGTGACTACTGACCCTGACAATAGCGCCTCCTCCTCCTCCTGTATGTCATCAGCCGCTGCCAGCAAGTCCTCATCAGGGCTATCCTTACAGATGTTATGCCAGGCATCAGGACAATCTCTGTGGGGGTGACCGATCCTACCGCACAGGTTACACCTAATGCTTTGGCATGTGGCACTCACGTGGCCCATTTCATTACATAGGCTACACTTTACCATGGAGCATACACTGGCCACATGGCCGGCCTTCCCACACTTGAAGCACCGGCGAGGCTGACCCGCATAGAAGCAGATCCCTTTTCCTCGGCCTATAAAGAACGAATTGGGCAGATGTTGGGTTATGTTGTTCTGCTGACGCAACTTCACCAGGACCCTCCACCCACCGGTCCAGACCCCGTCTTCATCCCTGTTCTTACTAAGATCGGACATGAGGTCACAATGCCTCCTGAGCCAGATGACTATGCCCTGAGGGGGAACGGCTTCATTCCAAAATACAATTGTGACAGAGGCTGTATCTGGCCTAGAGATGGGGATGAAACTGAACTTATCCCAACCTTCCGTATCTCTCAACCTGGTGAGATTGGCCCAGAACCGGTCCAGATCAGACATCAGCTTAAAACTAACATCATACCCCTGGCGGTCAGGAAGGTTTATGACGGCCAGGATATCAGTCGGCACAAAGCCCATCTGGGTACATAGGAGCTCTCGGACCACAAACCTCCTATCCGGCAGATCCTCCTTGGCACCTCCGTGCCTAAACCTGACTACATTCCTCCTCCTGAAAGCCTGGCCTGTATAACTGGAGTTTGATGCAAAAGATGGAGCACCGCGGCTCCAGGCATTCCCTGAGGAGGTACGGCCGGATCCGCCATCTTGGCGTGTTTGTGGGCGCTGTGTGGGCTGCTGAGCACCTGTACCATGTGGTTCTGCTACTGTGCGAGTATCCAGAGGGGGAAAGTCCTGCACACTGGACTGTCCTGTGTCCGCCCCACCATCAACCTCTATGTCTGCAATATCACCAGACTCCAGAGACTGGACTGCAGAGGGGTCTGACGCCATAGATCGTGAAGGATCCCCCCCAGAAACACCTTCCCCTGCTGGGCCGTTATCACATACAGGAATATCCATAATATCAGGCACATTAGTCAGACAATCAGCGGCAGCAGAGTCCTGCACAGCAGAGTCCATATTAGTATTATAGTCAGCGGCAGCAGAGTCCTGCATAGCAGAGTCCATATTACCACTACAGTCAGCGGCAGCAGAGTCCTGCACAACAGAGTCCACAACCTGTAACCCCAAATATGTTACTCCCCCAGTACCTTCAGGTAAGAGTCCATAATCCTGCTGCAATGACTTGTCTCCTGGGACTTGTGGTGTCTGCACAGCTGCTACTTCATTACCATTAGGCAGGGGTCCATGACCTGGTTGCAAAGTGCTGGTTGCTGGGACTTGTGGTGCCTTGCTGAGAACTGCTGCAGGTTTTTGCTGTTGCTGAACACTGGTCGCTTTCCCGTACAAATTCCCTTCCTTAAAAGGGAAACTTGCTGGCTGCAGAACTGGTTTTACATGGGACTGCTGGCTGCCACCTTGAGAGGGTTCAGACCCAGCTTTAGCACAAGGTGATGGTGACTTCTGGTATTCCTGGAACCGCTGCTGGTTTCTGTATGATTCTCCCACCGGTCCCATTTGCTCCAGTACAGTCTCGGTCTCCAGTACGTTCTCGGCGAGCTCTTTCGCCAGTGCGCTCAGCTTCCTGTCCAGTAACACCAGTTTCTCAGGGCATGCAGACTTTTTTAGATTATACGCACATTCAATCTGTCTCTGCAGATATATTTTACTGGCCTTCAATGTCTCCAGTCGCTTGACCAGTGCTGGGATCTCGTCTGCCAGGCGCAGTTCTGGTGCTCGCTCAGTAGCTGTGACAGTCTGTGCATTGTTGGAAAGCTTTGCAGGTTGGTTACCCCCAGTATGGCTTCTGGTTGGTGTAGCCTGTGATTTCTGACATGCTACGGCTGTTGTCACTGCCATGGGCCCACAATGTCCAGACTGGGGACTATGTCCCAGTTTATTTCCAGTGACTGTACTGCTGGTACCTTGAAGCTTCCCCGCTGGTCTCCCTTTGATCTCCTCCACTGCCTTCACTACATTTTTGTAGTTACAGCTTCCAGATCTTGTCCGCTCAGACCGTACCAATACAGACTGCTGCATGTTCTCCTGCATGGTCTGCTTCTCCAGGGATGTTCTCCTCTGTCTGCAGGAGGGTGAGGTGGACTGGACACCTGCAACCTGCAATGGAGTCTGCACAGGCTGCAAAGTTTGCTCCTTACATTCAACCATTTTGCTTGGTTGTTGCACCGTACTACTGCTTGCTTCCGTTACTTCTTCCTTTACAACTTTCTTCCCATCTTGGCTTGCTGCACTAGGACTGCTGACACACTGGACACGATTCCCATTACTGGGGACTTTAGGATTTCCATCCATTTTTTTAGTTGTCTGGGAATTGCTTCCCAGAGAAGGCCTTGGAGCCTGGGCCTTGGCAGGGGAACTTCCCCACCCAGGGCGGCCCCGCCCTGGGCTATCTCCAGACATCAGGAGCCTCAGGAGAGCTACAAAAACACGTCCTCACAGCTAGGAGGTAGTATTATAGTAGTTATATTCTTGTACATACAGTAGGAGCAGTATTATAGTAGTTGTATTCTTGTACATAGGAGGTAGTATTATAGTAGTTATATTCTTGTATATAGGAGTAGTATTATAGTAGTTATATTCTTGTACATAGGAGGTAGTATTATAGTAGTTATATTCTTGTATATAGGAGTAGTATTATAGTAGTTATATTCTTGTACATAGGAGTAGTATTATAGTAGTTATATTCTTGTACATAGGAGGTAGTATTATAGTAGTTATATTATTGTACATAGGAGCAGTATTATAGTAGTTATATTCTTGTACATAGGAGTAGCATTATAGTAGTTATATTCTTGTACATAGTAGGTAGTATTATAGTAGTTATATTCTTGTACATAGGAGTAGTATTATAGTAGTTATATTCTTGTACATAGGAGGTAGTATTATAGTAGTTATATTCTTGTACATAGGAGCAGTATTATAGTAGTTATATTCCTGTACATAGGAGTAGTATTATAGTAGTTATATTCTTGTACATAGTAGTATTATAGTAGTTATATTCTTGTACATAGGAGCAGTATTATAGTAGTTATATTCTTGTACATAGGAGCAGTATTATAGTAGTTATATTCTTGTACATAGGAGTAGTATTATAGTAGTTATATTCTTGTACATAGGAGGAGTATTATAGTAGTTATATTCTTGTACATAGGAGCAGTATTATAGTAGTTATATTCTTGTACATAGGAGTAGTATTATAGTAGTTATATTCTTGTACATAGGAGCAGTATTATAGTAGTTATATTCTTGTACATAGGAGTAGTATTATAGTAGTTATATTCTTGTACATAGTAGGTAGTATTATAGTAGTTATATTCTTGTACATAGGAGTAGTATTATAGTAGTTATATTCTTGTACATAGGAGTAGTATTATAGTAGTTATATTCTTGTACATAGGAGCAGTATTATAGTAGTTATATTCCTGTACATAGGAGTAGTATTATAGTAGTTATATTCTTGTACATAGTAGTATTATAGTAGTTATATTCTTGTACATAGGAGCAGTATTATAGTAGTTATATTCTTGTACATAGGAGCAGTATTATAGTAGTTATATTCTTGTACATAGGAGTAGTATTATAGTAGTTATATTCTTGTACATAGGAGGAGTATTATAGTAGTTATATTCTTGTACATAGGAGCAGTATTATAGTAGTTATATTCTTGTACATAGGAGTAGTATTATAGTAGTTATATTCTTGTACATATGAGTAGTATTATAGTAGTTATATTCTTGTACATAGGAGTAGTATTATAGAAGTTATATTCTTGTACATAGGAGTAGTATTATAGTAGTTATATTCTTGTACATAGGAGCAGTATTATAGTAGTTATATTCTTGTACATACAGTAGGAGCAGTATTATAGTAGTTGTATTCTTGTACATAGGAGCAGTATTATAGTAGTTATATTCTTGTACATAGGAGTAGTATTATAGTAGTTAAATTCTTGTACATAGGAGTAGTATTATAGTAGTTATATTCTTATACATAGGAGCAGTATTATAGTAGTTATATTCTTGTACATAGGAGTAGTATTATAGTAGTTATATTCTTGTACATAGGCGCAGTATTATAGTAGTTATATTCTTGTACATAGGAGCAGTATTATAGTAGTTATATTCTTGTACATAGGAGGTAGTATTATAGTAGTTATATTCTTGTACATAGGAGCAGTATTATAGTAGTTATATTCTTGTACATAGGAGGTAGTATTATAGTAGTTATATTCTTGTACATATGAGGTAGTATTATAGTAGTTATATTCTTGTACATAGGAGCAGTATTATAGTAGTTATATTCTTGTACATAGGAGCAGTATTATAGTAGTTATATTCTTGTACATAGGAGTAGTATTATAGTAGTTATATTCTTGTACATAGGAGCAGTATTATAGTAGTTATATTCTTGTACATAGGAGCAGTATTATAGTAGTTATATTCTTGTACATAGGAGTAGTATTATAGTAGTTATATTCTTGAACATAGAGGTAGTATTATAGTAGTTATATTCTTGTACATAGGAGGTAGTATTATAGTAGTTATATTCTTGTACATAGGAGTAGTATTATAGTAGTTATATTCTGTACATAGGAGGAGTATTATAGTAGTTATATTCTTGTACATAGGAGCAGTATTATAGTAGTTATATTCTTGTACATAGGAGTAGTATTATAGTAGTTATATTCTTGTACATAGGAGTAGTATTATAGTAGTTATATTCTTGTACATAGGGGTAGTATTATAGTAGTTATATTCTTATACATAGGAGCAGTATTATAGTAGTTATATTCTTGTACATAGGAGCAGTATTATAGTAGTTATATTCTTGTACATAGGAGTAGTATTATAGTAGTTATATTCTGTACATAGGAGGAGTATTATAGTAGTTATATTCTTGTACATAGGAGCAGTATTATAGTAGTTATATTCTTGTACATAGGAGTAGTATTATAGTAGTTATATTATTGTACATAGGAGGTAGTATTATAGTAGTTATATTCTTGTACATAGGAGTAGTATTATAGTAGTTATATTCTTGTACATAGGAGTAGTATTATAGTAGTTATATTCTTGTACATAGGAGTAGTATTATAGTAGTTATATTCTTGTACATAGGAGCAGTATTATAGTAGTTATATTCTTGTACATAGGAGCAGTATTATAGTAGTTATATTCTTGTACATAGGAGTAGTATTATAGTAGTTATATTCTTGTACATAGGAGGAGTATTATAGTAGTTATATTTTTGTACATAGGAGCAGTATTATAGTAGTTATATTCTTGTACATAGGAGTAGTATTATAGTAGTTATATTCTTGTACATAGGAGGAGTATTATAGTAGTTATATTCTTGTACATAGGAGCAGTATTATAGTAGTTATATTCTTGTACATAGGAGTAGTATTATAGTAGTTATATTCTTGTACATAGGAGTAGTATTATAGTAGTTATATTCTTGTACATAGGAGTAGTATTATAGTAGTTATATTCTTGTACATACAGTAGGAGCAGTATTATAGTAGTTGTATTCTTGTACATAGGAGCAGTATTATAGTAGTTATATTCTTGTACATAGGAGTAGTATTATAGTAGTTAAATTCTTGTACATAGGAGTAGTATTATAGTAGTTATATTCTTATACATAGGAGCAGTATTATAGTAGTTATATTCTTGTACATAGGAGTAGTATTATAGTAGTTATATTCTTGTACATAGGCGCAGTATTATAGTAGTTATATTCTTGTACATAGGAGCAGTATTATAGTAGTTATATTCTTGTACATAGGAGCAGTATTATAGTAGTTATATTCTTGTACATAGGCGCAGTATTATAGTAGTTATATTCTTGTACATAGGAGCAGTATTATAGTAGTTATATTCTTGTACATAGGAGCAGTATTATAGTAGTTATATTCTTGTACATAGGAGTAGTATTATAGTAGTTATATTCTTGAACATAGAGGTAGTATTATAGTAGTTATATTCTTGTACATAGGAGGTAGTATTATAGTAGTTATATTCTTGTACATAGGAGTAGTATTATAGTAGTTATATTCTGTACATAGGAGGAGTATTATAGTAGTTATATTCTTGTACATAGGAGCAGTATTATAGTAGTTATATTCTTGTACATAGGAGTAGTATTATAGTAGTTATATTCTTGTACATAGGAGCAGTATTATAGTAGTTATATTCTTGTACATAGGAGTAGTATTATAGTAGTTATATTCTTGTACATAGGAGTAGTATTATAGTAGTTATATTCTTGTACATAGGAGCAGTATTATAGTAGTTATATTCTTGTACATAGGAGCAGTATTATAGTAGTTATATTCTTGTACATAGGAGGAGTATTATAGTAGTTATATTCTTGTACATAGGAGGAGTATTATAGTAGTTATATTCTTGTACATAGGAGCAGTATTATAGTAGTTATATTCTTGTACATAGGAGTAGTATTATAGTAGTTATATTCTTGTACATAGGAGGAGTATTATAGTAGTTATATTCTTGTACATAGGAGCAGTATTATAGTAGTTATATTCTTGTACATAGGAGTAGTATTATAGTAGTTATATTCTTGTACATAGGAGTAGTATTATAGAAGTTATATTCTTGTACATAGGAGTAGTATTATAGTAGTTATATTCTTGTACATAGGAGTAGTATTATAGTAGTTATATTCTTGTACATAGGAGCAGTATTATAGTAGTTATATTCTTGTACATACAGTAGGAGCAGTATTATAGTAGTTATATTCTTGTACATAGGAGTAGTATTATAGTAGTTAAATTCTTGTACATAGGAGTAGTATTATAGTAGTTATATTCTTATACATAGGAGCAGTATTATAGTAGTTATATTCTTGTACATAGGAGTAGTATTATAGTAGTTATATTTTTGTACATAGGAGCAGTATTATAGTAGTTATATTCTTGTACATAGGAGCAGTATTATAGTAGTTATATTCTTGTACATAGGAGCAGTATTATAGTAGGTATATTCTTGTACATACAGTAGGAGCAGTATTATAGTAGTTATATTCTTGTACATAGGAGCAGTATTATAGTAGTTATATTCTTGTACATAGGAGGTAGTATTATAGTAGTTATATTCTTGTACATAGGAGCAGTATTATAGTAGTTATATTCTTGTACATAGGAGGTAGTATTATAGTAGTTATATTCTTGTACATAGGAGGTAGTATTATAGTAGTTATATTCTTGTACATAGAAGGTAGTATTATAGTAGTTATATTCTTGTACATAGGAGCAGTATTATAGTAGTTATATTCTTGTACATAGGAGTAGTATTATAGTAGTTATATTCTTGTATATAGGAGTAGTATTATAGTAGTTATATTCTTGTACATAGGAGGTAGTATTATAGTAGTTATATTCTTGTACATATGAGGTAGTATTATAGTAGTTATACTCTTGTACATAGGAGCAGTATTATAGTAGTTATATTCCTGTACATAGGAGTAGTATTATAGTAGTTATATTCCTGTACATAGGGAGCAGTATTATAGTAGTTATATTCTTGTACATAGGAGCAGTATTATAGTAGTTATATTCTTGTACATAGGAGTAGTATTATAGTAGTTATATTCTTGTACATAGGAGCAGTATTATAGTAGTTATATTCTTGTACATAGGGAGCAGTATTATAGTAGTTATATTCTTGTACATAGGAGTAGTATTATAGTAGTTATATTCTTGTACATAGGAGCAGTATTATAGTAGTTATATTCTTGTACATACAGTAGGAGCAGTATTATAGTACTTGTATTCTTGTACATAGGAGTAGTATTATAGTAGTTATATTCTTGTACATAGGAGCAGTATTATAGTAGTTATGTTCTTGTACATACAGTAGGAGCAGTATTATAGTAGTTATATTCTTGTACATAGGAGGTAGTATTATAGTAGTTATATTCTTGTACATAGGAGGTAGTATTATAGTAGTTATATTCCTGTACATAGGGGTAGTATTATAGTAGTTATATTCTTGTACATAGGAGCAGTATTATAGTAGTTATATTCTTGTACATAGGAGGTAGTATTATAGTAGTTATATTCTTGTACATATGAGGTAGTATTATAGTAGTTATACTCTTGTACATAGGAGCAGTATTATAGTAGTTATATTCCTGTACATAGGAGTAGTATTATAGTAGTTATATTCCTGTACATAGGAGAAGTATTATAGTAGTTATATTCTTGTACATAGGAGTAGTATTATAGTAGTTATATTCTTGTACATAGGAGCAGTATTATAGTAGTTATATTCTTGTACATAGGAGCAGTATTATAGTAATTATATTCTTGTATATAGGAGTAGTATTATAGTAGTTATATTCTTGTACATAGGAGCAGTATTATAGTAGTTATATTCTTGTACATAGGAGCAGTATTATAGTAGTTATATTCTTGTACATAGGAGCAGTATTATAGTAGTTATATTCTTGTACATAGGAGGAAGTATTATAGTAGTTATATTCTTGTACATAGGTGTAGTATTATAGTAGTTATATTCTTGTACATAGGAGGTATTATTATAGTAGTTATATTCTTGTACATAGGAGGTAGTATTATAGTAGTTATATTCTTGTACATAGGAGCAGTATTATAGTAGTTATAATCTTGTACATAGGAGTAGTATTATAGTAGTTATATTCTTGTACATAGGAGTAGTATTATAGTAGTTATATTCTTGTATATAGGAGGTATTATTATAGTAGTTATATTCTTGTACATAGGAGTAGTATTATAGTAGTTATATTCTTGTATATAGGAGCAGTATTATAGTAGTTATATTCTTGTACATAGGAGTAGTATTATAGTAGTTATATTCTTGTACATAGGAGTAGTATTATAGTAGTTATATTCTTGTACATAGGAGGTATTATTATAGTAGTTATATTCTTGTACATAGGAGGTAGTATTATAGTAGTTATATTCTTGTACATAGGTGTAGTATTATAGTAGTTATATTTTTGTCTTACACATAGGGGGCAGTATTGAGGTATATTTTTGTACATAAAGGTAACATTTTGCTACTTTGATGTAAGAATATTTTACCTACTGCTTTAATGACAATGGTGACTCAATCTCCTTACAATTTGCAATTTTTGCAGAGGTTAAAGGTCAGGGTTCTACAATGAAAACCGGACAAACCATAAAAATGGAACATACACAATAAACTTCTAGAATATTGACATAAAATAAAATTCGTGTTTAGCAGAAAATCTTCAGAATTCTGTACATTATAGAACAATACAAGAAGTTGAGCGGAAGGGGAAGCATAAGGAAGAATTGATCCACTGAATGTATCTACTAAACTGGCGCGGTCATGTGAGCAGGGAGAAGTTTTTCTGTCTTTTCCATTTCTACAGCACCAAAAATCCATATAATGACCGTGTTGAGGCGTTGATGGGTTTGCGGCAAACATACTGGGATATCGAATAACACTTTATTTTGTGCCTCGTAAAATCATTTTTTCATGTTTCTTTTGTGTTACATCGAAGCTTTAGGAATAAGACACAGAGGAAATCCAGCTCTGGTGGTGGCGGCCATGAAACAAGTCCATTAGTCTGGGATCAACCGCCGCGCTCCAAGTAAAACTTAGAGAACAAAACTTTTTCAAATTTCTGCTTGTTTATGAAAAAATAAATGCCTTAAAAAGGTCCATGCAGTGAAGTGAAGGAGGAAGACTCTAAAGTCAGGAGAGACCCACGGCAGTCACAGGGAATTTGCGTCAGAAATGATGTCCTACAGATAGTGATAGGGAATGTACAGTAACTAAATGGATGGAGAATCTAAAGCAACATAATGAGGATGGGAGGCGCTACAACAGGGAGAGGTGAGTCACAAGAGGATGTGCTGCAACTGCAGGGGACAAGGATGTGCTGCAAAGAAAAAGGTGGAGAATGTGCTGCAACTAGGGTTGAGCCGATCTTGAGATTTCAAGATCGATTTTAAAATCCGATTTCCAATCATTTTCCAGCCGATCTCGATCCCGATCTCGATCATGAAATTTGCTCAATCGCCGATCGGAATCCGATCTTTTCCGATCCCGATCCTCAACCCTAGTCAATGCTTTTCTATGGGAAAAGTCACTCTTGGGGTTGAGCCGATTTTGAGATAACCCCTGATCTCGATCCTGCTGGGAAAGATCGGGTCGGAATTCCGATCTCGATCATGAAATTTACTCGATCGCCGATCGGAATCCGATCTTTTCCGATCCTGATCGCTCAACCCTAGCTGCAACTACAGGGGACGAGAATATGCTCTAACAAGATGGATGGACAGTGTGCTCAGCGCCGCACCTCCCATGAGGCGACCTGAAGCGAGCACTTCAGGCGGCACTATGCCAGGGCCCCAGGGAGGGCGGCATTTTTTCTTCCCTAAGCCAGTCCAGGACAAGCTGTCCTGGACTGGCTTAGCACCGAGCGGTGGTTTGGAGAGGCCACTGGAGCAGCGCTGCTCCAGCAGCTTCCCCTCACGCTCAGGCAGAGAGCAAGTCATCTCCGTGCCTGCTCTCTGCCTGCGAACGGCGCTAAGCTCCGCCCCCTCTGCTCGGTCACGCCCCCTCCTCCGGGGGGGGGGGGGGGGGCGTCTTTATGTAGTTCGCCTCGGGCGGCGAAAGGGGAAGGTTCACCCCTGAGTGTGCTGTAATAAAATAAGGAGAAGAGGAGGTCTAGGTGTGACTGGTGAGAATGTGCTGCAATCACAGAGGAGGAGAGTATGCTTCAACAGAGGATGACGAGAATGTGCTGCAACAACAGAGGAGGAGAATGTGCTGCAACAGAAGAGGACAAGAATGTGCTGCAATAACAGAGGAGGAGAATGTGCTGCAACAACAGAGGAGGAGAATGTGCTGCAACAGAGGAGGAAGGAGAACGTGCTGCAACAGGAGAGGATGAGAATGTGCTGCAACAGAGAAAGACGAGAATGTTCTGCAACAGAGGAGGACGAGAGTGTGCTGCAACAGAAGAGGACGAGAGTGTGCTGCAACAGCGGAGGATGAGAGTGTGCTGCAACAGAAGAGGACGAGAGTGTGCTGCAACAGCGGAGGATGAGAGTGTGCTGCAACAGAAGAGGACAAGAATGTGCTGTAACAACAGAGGAGGAGAATGTGCTGCAACAGAAGAGGACGAGAATGTGCTGCAACAGAAGAGGATGAGAATGTGCTGCAACAGAAGAGGACGAGAATGTGCTGCAACAGAAGAGGACGAGAATGTGCTGCAACAGAAGAGGATGAGAATGTGCTGCAACAGAAGAGGACGAGAATGTGCTGCAACAGAAGAGGACGAGAATGTGCTGCAACAGCAGAGGATGAGAATGTGCTGCAATACAAGAGGACAAGAATGTGCTGCAACAGAAGAGGATGAGAATGTGCTACAACAGTGGAGGACAAGAAAGTGCTGCAACAGAAGAGGACAAGAAAGTTCTGCAACAGAAGAGGACAAGAATGTGCTGTTGCAACAACAGAGGAGGAGAATGTGCTGCAACAGAAGAGGACGAGAGTGTGCTGCAACAGCAGAGGATGAGAATGTGCTGCAACAGAAGAGGACAAGAATGTGCTGCAACAGAAGAGGACGAGAATGTGCTGCAACAGCAGAGGATGAGAATGTGCTGCAACAGAGGAGGACGAGATTGTGCTGCAACAGGATTGGATGAGAATGTACTGCAACAGAAGAGGACGAGAATGTGCTGCAACAGAGGAAGACGAGAATGTGCTGCAATAGAGGAGGACGAGAATGTGCTGCAACAGGAGAGGATGAGAATGTGCTGCAACAACGGAGGAGGAGAGTGTGCTTCAATAGGGGAAGATAAGAATCTGCTGCAACAGACGAGGCAGAGAATGTGCTGCAACACCAGAGGAGGAGAGTATGCTGCAATAGAGGAGGATGAGAATGTGCTGCAAAAACAGAGGAGGAGAATGTGCTGCAATAGAAGAGGACAAGAATGTGCTGCAACTGAAGGGGATGAGAATGTGCTGCAACAATGGAGGAGAGTATGCAGCAACATAGAAGGATGCGAATCTGTTGCAACAGAAAAGGCCGAGAATGTGCTGCAACACCAGAGTAGGAGAGTATGCTGCAATAGAGGAGAATGAGAATGTGCTGCAGCAACAGAGGAGGAGAATATGTGGCAATAGAAGAGGACGAAAATGTGCTGCAACAGAGGAGGCTGAGAATATGCTGCAACAACAGAGGAGGAGAATGTGCAGCAACAACAGAGGAGGCTGAGAAAGTGCTGCAACAAAGAAGGACGAGAATGTGCGGCAACAGAAGAGGACAAGAAAGTACTGTGACAATAGAGGAGGAAAGTATGCTGCAACAGAAGAGGATGAGAGTGTGCTGCAACAGAAGAAAACGAGAATGTGCTGCAACAACAGAGGAGGAGAATGTGCTGCAACAGAAGAGGATGAGAAGGTGCTGCAACAGAAGAGGACGAGAATGTGCTGCAACAGAAGAGGACGAGAATGTGCTACAACACAAGAGGACAAGAAAGTGCTGCAACATAAGAAAATGAGAATGTGCTGTGACAACAGAGGAGGAGAATGTGCTACAACAGAAGAGGACGAGAGTGTGCTGCAACAGCAGAGGATGAGAATGTGCTGCAACAGAAGAGGACAAGAATGTGCTGCAACAGAAGAGGACGAGAGTGTGCTGCAACAGAAGAAAATGAGAATGTGCTGCAACAGAGGAAGACGAGAATGTGCTGCAACAGGATTGGATGAGAATGTGCTGCAACAGAAGAGGACGAGAATGTGCTGCAACAGGATTGGATGAGAATGTGCTGCAACAGAAGAGGACGAGAATGTGCTGCAACAGAGGAAGACGAGAATGTGCTGCAACAGAGGAAGACGAGAATGTGCTGCAACAGAGGAAGACGAGAATGTGCTGCAACAGAAGAGGAAGAGAATGTGCTGCAACATATGAAGATGAGAGTGTGCTGCAACAGAAGAGGACAAGAAAGTGCTGCAACATAAGAAGATGAGAATGTGCTGTGACAACAGAGGAATAGAACGTGCTGCAACAACAGGAGATGGTATCATAAGTGATATTGATAGAATTAGATACACAGCTAAGTAGACAGTATTCAGCAGTTCAGTAGATGTTATCATGTGTCAGACTTAGATACACAGCTCAGCAGACAGCACCTTATAAAGTGAGCTTAGATACCATTGTAAATGTATACAGTCTATAAGTTTATGGTGATCATCTATAAAAGAGTAACCTTGTATATCCAGTATACTCAGAGATGTTATTACTATCGGAGGGGTCGCCGTACTGTCGGTCACTTCACACAGCGAAGATTCTCTCCTGGATGAAGCTCTGGACATAGAAGTAATTGTGAAGTCCCATGTAACGGCCCAGTGCAGTGTACACAGGAGGCCATGCCAGTATGCCGGTGTTGTACCTGCATGTATCTGTGTGTATGGTTATTGCTGTGTGGGCGTCCAGGCAAGTCAGACTATTTATGGCAGTGCCGAGCACTATAGCAACATATTACATCCATTAGTGTACGCCACTCCGCCTTGTTATTGTGATGTTAAAACCTCTTACTTTATGTAACAGAATATTACAATGTAGCGGGAATGAAATCTGTGTCTGACTGCAAAGTAATATTCACTAGAGGAGAATATATCCATCGTATATGCAGAGAGGAACATGCACAATGTGATATGAGCTAAAGGACATTATGTAACTCCTAGGATGGAGTATCTGAACTCGTACAAAATGTCATCATTGTGCTCAATTACATTGGACCCATTGTCCTCTCCATCATTTATATCTACATATATCAGCTGTATATATAGAATTATATACAGGAGATACCCAGGTTATACCGGCTGTACATATAGAATTATATACAGTATATACCCAGGTTATACCGGTTGTACATATAGAATTATATACAATATATACCCAGGTTATACCGGCTGTATATATATAATTATATACAGTATATACCCAGGTTATACCGGCTGTACATATAGAATTATATACAATATATACCCAGGTTATACCGGCTGTATATATATAATTATATACAGTATATACCCAGGTTATACCGGCTGTACATATATAATTATATACATGAGATACCCAGGTTATACCGGCTGTACATATATAATTATATACAGTATATACCCAGGTTATACCAGCTGTACATATAGAATTATATACACTATATACCCAGGTTATACCGGCTGTACATATATAATTATATACACTATATACCCAGGTTATACCGGCTGTACATATATAATTATATACAGTATATACCCAGGTTATACCGGCTGTACATATAGAATTATATACAGTATATACCCAGGTTATACCGGCTGTACATATAGAATTATATACAGTATATACCCAGGTTATACCAGCTGTACATATATAATTATATACAGTATATACCCAGGTTATACCGGCTGTACATATAGAATTATATACAGTATATACCCAGGTTATACCAGCTGTACATATATAATTATATACAGTATATACCCAGGTTATACCGGTTGTACATATAGAATTATATACAGTATATACCCAGGTTATACCAACTGTACATATATAATTATATACAGTATATACCCAGGTTATACCGGCTGTACATATAGAATTATATACAGTATATACCAAGGTTATACCAGCTGTACATATATAATTATATACAGTATATACCCAGGTTATACTAGCCGTACATATATAATTATATACAGTATATACCCACGTTATACCAGCTGTACATATATAATTATATACAGTATATACCCAGGTTATACCGGCTGTACATATAGAATTATATACAGTATATACCCAGGTTATACCAGCTGTACATATATAATTATATACAGTATATACCCAGGTTATACCGGCTGTACATATAGAATTATATACAGTATATACCCAGGTTATACCAACTGTACATATATAATTATATACAGTATATACCCAGGTTATACCGGCTGTACATATAGAATTATATACAGTATATACCCAGGTTATACCAGCTGTACATATATAATTATATACAGTATATACCCAGGTTATACCAGCTGTACCTATATAATTATATACAGTATATACCCAGGTTATACTGGCTGTACATATATAATTATATACAGTATATACCCAGGTTATACCAGCTGTACATATATAATTATATACAGTATATACCCAGGTTATACCGGCTGTACAAATAGAATTATATACAGTATATACCCAGGTTATACTGGCTGTACATATAGAATTAAATACAGCATATACCCAGGTTATACCGGCTGTACCTATATAATTATATACAGTATATACCCAGGTTATACCAGCTGTACATATATGATTATATACATTATATACCCAGGTTATACCGGCTGTACATATATAATTATATACAGTATATACCCAGATTATACCGGCTGTACATATAGTATTATATACAGTATATACCCAGGTTATACCAGCTGTACATATAGTATTATATACAGTATATACCCAGGTTATACCGGCTGTACATATATAATTATATACAGTACATACCCAGGTTATACCAGCTGTGCATATATAATTATATACAGTATATACCCAGGTTATATCGGCAGTACATATATAATTATATACAGTATATACCCAGGTTATACCAGCTGTATATATATAATTATATACAGTATATACCCAGGATATACCAGCTGTACATATATAATTATATACAGTATATACCCAAGGTTATACCGGCTGTACATATATAATTATATACAGTATATACCCAGGTTATACCAGCTGTATATATATAATTATATACAGTATATACCCAGGTTATACCGGCTGTACATATATAACTATATACAGTATATACCCAGGTTATACCGGCTGTACATATATAATTATTTACAGTATATACCCTGGTTATACCGGCTGTACATATATAATTATATACAGTATATACCCAAGTTATACCAGCTGTACATATATAATTATATACAGTATATACCCAGGTTATACCAGCTGTATATATATAATTATACACAGTATATACCCAGGTTATACCAGCTGTACATATATAACTATATACAGTATATACCCAGGTTATACCGGCTGTACGTATATAATTATTTACAGTATATACCCTTGTTATACCGGCTGTGCATATATAATTATATACAGTATATACCCAGGTTATACCAGCTGTACATATATAATTATTTACAGTATATACCCTGGTTATACCGGCTGTACATATATAATTATATACAGTATATACCCAGGTCATACCGGCTGTACATATATAATTATATACAGTATATACCCAGGTTATACCAGCTGTACATATATAATTATATACAGGAGATACCCAGGTTATACCGGCTGCTGTACATATAGAATTATATACAGTATATACCCAGGTTATACCGGCTGTACATATATAATTATATACAGTATATACCCAGGTTATACTGGCTGTACATATAGAATTATATACAGTATATACCCAGGTTATACCAGATGTACATATATAATTATATACAGTATATACCCAGGTTATACCGGCTGTACATATATAATTATATACAGTATATACCAAGGTTATACCAGCTGTATATATATAATTATATACAGTATATACCCAGGTTATACCAGCTGTACATATATAATTATATACAGTATATACCCAGGATATACCAGCTGTACATATATAATTATATACAGTATATACCCAGGTTATACCGGATGTACTTATATAATTATATACAGTATATACCCAGGTTATAGCGGCTGTACATATATAATTATATACAGTATATACCCAGGTTATACCGGCTGTACATATATAATTATATAAGATAAGATAAGATAAGATATTCCTTTAATAGTCCCACAATGGGGAAATTTCAGTGATACAGTTTCATAGATGGTACAGTAGTATATAACGAGAGAAACACATAGAAGCTCATGGCGGATAGAGAAATCCTAGGAATCAGAGCAACTAAAAAAGAAAGAAGCACAGACACACTGCAGGATCATTTAGTTCTCTGTGCAGATTGATGTTAATAATAATAATAATAATAATACAGCCGACTTGGTTGTAGGACACGAGGAGGGGTCAGAGCATGTGGATATAACAAGCAGAAATTTTTGCAGAGGTGGGGGACATATGCAGCTATCATGATAACATGTGGTAGTTCCTTTGGTAGGTGGTGAGATCTCCTGCTCACAGCTGATATACAGTATATACCCAGGTTATACCAGCTGTACATATATAATTATATACAGGAGATACCCAGGTTATACCGGCTGTACATGTATATTATATACAGGATATACCCAGGTTATACCGGCTGTACATATAGAATTATATACAGTATATACCCAGGTTATACCAGCTGTACATATATAATTATATACAGTATATACCCAGGTTATACCAGTATAGACAGTATGTATATGTGTACAATGCACATTACTTATCTTATATTACTTTTTCATCCTATAAGTAGATGAGATGACTTCTATCACATATCTCTATGTACATGTTGTTGGATGACCAGGTGACATACGTGTTGTTCTATATATACTGTATATATACTGTATATTCTAGACTTTGCACGCCTCCTTCCCATGTGAATCCTCTGATATCTCAGTAATGAAGTGTTTTCTTCAGCAGTTTTATGGCCTCCTAATGAACGTTCTGTCAGCTAGAATTGCTCTGTGAGACCAGGACCATCATGTCACTGGGTCTTGTGTCCCCGCGGGTCTAGTTATGTTCTCGCACATACTGGTGGGAGAGGATCTGAGCTGTTTCTTGGTCTCGGGGGAGACTGCTATTCCATTGTCCATACACTCAGGTAGAGTGACACTGATATAATAAACCACTTACACCACTCGGACTTTCTAACGTCTTAGAATTTATCCTTGACCTTCACAAAACAGCAAACAGTAGAAAGACTGAAGATCCTGGAAAGCAAAACTTCTCCAAACATGGGAAACTGATAAAATGAGTTGGGTCGTAGTGTTGTTCAGCTATATTCAGGGACTCTCACCCTAAAGGAAGGAGACAGGAGGACAACAGTTACAGAAGAAGTTATACAACCTTGGAGTATAAACTGGAGAACTTCTTTAAGATCATCTGGTTCCACCTCAGTTGCCATAGCTGACCCATGGAAATCACAATGTAACGTCAAGTCTTCATTACGAGGGATCCTGTAGAACATCTTTATCCATTAGACTCCGAGCTTTAAGGAAGTCCATGCCTTTACCCTTAGTTCATTTCTCCAGGCCAAGACCTTCCTACTCATGATTAAGATAATAGTCAGACACCAAACAAGGACATGGAACAAAGTAGTCAAGAATCTCACCTTGGTTACCAAGAAGAGTGAGAAGAATGAGTCGAGGTCTTGTCACATAGATCTCAAGAGATGTTACAGCCAAACCAAAGCCCAAACCCAAATGGGGAAGCAACTTGGCTTGGCACAGTTGTTCTCCTCTTCACAGGATCAACACACACGGAGAATGGAGGGGAATAATTTGTAACAATGTGTTTCTGCGGCACTTGAAGATGCTCCACAAGTACAAAGCCCAGGTTACTGCTCACCAAAGTGCCCCAGTCACCTCCAGGTACAGATGAGACGACTGGATTGCAACAAACTTTTTGCAACCTGAAATGTTTGAGGTTCTCCAACCACAAGTTATTCTTATACTTTGGGGTCTCTTCTCCCCATGGACAGTGTCAGCGGAAAGAATGATCAGGCATGGTGGACTTCAACACGCCCAATCTTCTGTTCTCATGGAAGACATGCTGGCAGAAGTTTCTTTTCTACATACTATTGGGAACACACTTGGTTGAGCTGAGGGTGCATGTGTTCAGGACTGAGCTCTTGGCCATCAACTTTCTAAGGTGTAAGACTGGACAATGACAGAGTGGGACAATGAGGACACTTCTACGTCAATACAAGAACAAATAAGTCTTCAAAAATTAGAATTGAGTCTAAAATTCTTCCTGCTCAGCATACACAATGTCTGTCCTATATTCAGCATCACTCAGACATTATTATGTAAGTACAATGCCGTCTCCAGATAATACCAATTACCCACAATGCCACCGTGTCTTCTTTGTGTATTCATTTTCTTGTTTCCTGTAGAACAAAAGTAACCGAACATGGATTAGCGAGGAGATAAGAACAGGATAGTCATAGACAGTATGTATGAGTTATCGTCATTGGAGCATGGTGACGTATAGGTGGAGATATCGGCATTGGCAGGGATGCCCGGCTCTATGCTCTCGCAGATTCTACCATCTAGTTATGTAGATCCAACCATTCCCCCTACGCCCAACAGCAGCACAAATGGGGTATTCCTGCCCCTGTGTACTGATAGGACAGGTGGAATTTTTAATTACCTAACAAACTTCTCCCCTATAAGAGGCCAAGAGACCTCCCCCTCCCTGTGTTTTTTCTGTCCTGTGTGACAGGACAGGTGGTAGGTGCCTCTGCCTCTCCCCCAGTTTTTTTGGACTTACCTGCCGGCTGGTTGGTCTCCCACTGGTGGGAGACGGTGATGGGGGGCGTCCGCCCCTTTCTTTAGCATTTCTCCCGCCTGGGCTGCTTGCTCGCGCGGGGGGAACTTTTTTTCCTTTTGGTTCCAGGCGGAACCTTTCTCCGGCGGGTAGGTTCCCCGCCGGGCGCCTTTCTCAGTGCGCCCGGCTGGATTTCCGGGAGGCCGCGCATGTGCAGTAGCTTTTTGTGCAACGGTTCTCCCTCCTGGCTCCGGATGGGTGTCTAGGAGCTTCCTAGGTCCCTAGGCTGTGCCGCCAAACACTATAGGCTGGACTGATGCACAGCAGAATCCATAGCCTTCGGGCAATCTGTCTTGGCATCAGTCTGCCAAGACCCCCCACCCTAGTGGACATTATACTTGCTAAATCCCCATTTGTGCTGCTGTTGGGCATAGGAGGAATGGAAGATTGTGAATGATATCCTGTTTTCCCTTAGCCCAAACAGCAGCACAAGGCTCCCTCCCATTCTTTGCTATGTTGGAATGACCTGTATTGTATTTATATTGTTATACTTTTGGACTAACACAGGGAGGGGGAGGTCTCTCGGCCTCTTATAGGGGAGAAGTCTGTTAGTTAATTAAAAATTCCACCTGTCCTAACAGTACACAGGGGCAGGAATACCCCATTTGTGCTGCTGTTTGGGCTAAGGGAAAACAGATTATCATTCATAATCTTCCATTAGTTTATTTGTGGCTATATCGTCATAAAAAGTCTCGGGGAAGTTCTCCTTGGGGAGATGAAATATTGTGTATCGGAATAAATAAGTGACAAACTCATGACAGGTGGGCAAGAAACATGAAAATGTCCTTGGCACACACAGGCCGGGCACACAGGAGGGAGTGAGAAGGTTGTGTAGTGTTTGCTCCACTGAGTAAGATCCAAACTACAACTGTATTGACTGGTCTATTTGGTCACCCATCCACCAGCCCATAGTCCGAGCCCTCTAAGTCTTCCATCCGGTGGTTGTACTGAAACTGGACAAACTGGACTGGAACAATTAGGGGTTTGAGGTTTATTGACTTCCATGTCCCATCATGCATTTTCTAGTTACATGTGTGCTGCTGTTGTTTGTGTTTTTCCCAAGCCCCTAACCCTAAATGTAACTCTTGGGAACAGCACAATACAATAACTAGTCAGCAGAAGACATGAGCACGCTATAAGTGACTACAATGCTGAGACAAAGCCTGACCACATGAGTATCTGTGCACCACATCTTGGATCTGTGCACCACATGAGTATCTGTGCACCACATCTTGGATCTGTGCACCACATGAGTATCTGTGCACCACATCTTGGATCTGTGCACCACATGAGTATCTGTGCACCACATCTTGGATCTGTGCACCACATCTTGGATCTGTGCACCACATCTTGGATCTGTGCACCACATCTTGGATCTGTGCACCACATCTTGGATCTGTGCACCACATCTTGGATCTGTGCACCACATCTTGGATCTGTGCATTTGCATCTCTTCTCCCCAACGTCCATGTGTTATTGGACAAGAGGACAGATGGCCACCGACATGGACAAGCAGCAAACGGCTTGGTGGTGGAGATGGGACATGGCTCATTAACCCCCCAAGCAAGATACATTTCTAGGTGCTCCCCTTAACTATCTCCAAAGTGCCCAAGGAGTTGTAAGCCTGGTAAGGTGAACCAGAGGTCTGGTGCCATCCCAAGACCCGTTCTTTCTTCTGAAGTATCAGGTTGCTCCTTGAGTACTCTTCAGCACAACTAATCTCACAAGTGGCGTCTTTACAGAAAACTTCACACGTGAAGTCAACTGTTGATTCGCATTTAATAAGTCTCCATTGTTGGTGTTCTCGGAGGACGCTTGATGAGTTCTCACCTTGGTAATAATTTGATGCCCTTGCCTCACACTCTCTGCTCGCTCGGCTGCATAAATAACAAAATAAAAACACTTCATGCATATTCATTATTCTGCTCGCTCGCATTATTTTTTTCTTTAACAAAACAGACGACGCTCATAAAACTTACCTTGGATGAAAATGCAGAAGCCTCAGCCCGAGCCCGGCAATTATTACATTATATTACTGGATGAAATGTGCGCCCACCTTGAAAATGGAAAGGACGTAATAAGTAAAAGAAATGCAAGTCTTAACTAAGAGCAATGGAAGATGGAAACGTCTTGGCAAACAAGGACAAACTGGCCAATGCCCACCTATGAGGACTGGCTGATGTCCTTGTGTTCTTGGTATGGTTTGGTGCTCCTATTCCTGATGGCCCAATGCGATTCATCATCCCACTACGTGGTTCAGTATTCCAGTCTGTAATGGGTTAACGCTAGGGTTGAGCGATCGGGATCGGAAAAGATCGGATTCCGATCAGTGATCGAGTAAATTTCACAATCGCGATTGGAATTCTGATCCCGATGGGATCGAGGTCAGAGGTTATCTCTAGATTGGCTCAACCCCATTCATGTATATATCATTAATGGGGTTGAGCAATCGGGATCGGGAAAGATCGGATCCCGATCAGTGATCGAGCAAATTTCACGATCGCGATTGGGATCAGCTGGACAATGATCGATTTTAAAATCAATCCTGAAATCTCAAGATCGGCTCAACCCTAGTTAACGCCCCAGTCTATTCTGACTAAAGACTTCGTTTTCTATGTCACGGTCCAATGGTTTAGGGCCCCAATTCTTGGTATCCTGTGCTATACGGTATCCAGTCCCTGTATTTGGAACTTCCGTGTTCTAGATATGACCTGGAATCTAGCTTAACCGGATAGCCAATTATAAAACAACTTAAGAAGGAACTTTGTAATATATCTAATTTAAGAAATCTCTTTTTTTTCTCCATTTATCAGGATGAGTTACTTTTTTAACATAGAAGTCTATGGAGAGGGCTGGAAAGAGATGGACTCTGATTAAAAAAAAAACACTTTACTCCACTGTCAATGAGTTGTTCTCACACTGCCATGTTTTAAGATAAGGCTCAGCCGCTCCACAGAATGAGGCGATAAATCTATTAACAGACTCCTCCTCCTCCCCTCTCCATAGACTTCTGTGTATGAAATAAATGATGTAAGGAGGAGGAGAGTAGCCAAATAAGGAGAGAAGTAAACACATTCCTTTACTAAAATATTTGACTAAGTTTCTTATATTTTCCGGTACTATACATTTATGGATAAGACGGGTGAGAAGTGATAGGACGCAGTATATGACATAAGAAGTCTATCGACAGGAGTGCGGAATATCAGTCACCACGGACTAAGTCTACCTTCTAACTAAATGAGTAAAAATATCCCTGAAAACCGCAAGACAGATCGTATCCGCAACGCCATAAATCACTCTGCACAATGTGCGCAAAACAAAACATAAAAAATGGCGCGCCGACCCATTGTAAGCCTTAAAAATCCCGAGAAGAGAAGAAGAAAAACCCGATGAAGTCGAGAAAGTTTCCAATTAAACATGAAGAAATAAATATTGCATGCCACTCTGCCATGGAAGGGGATAAATGGGAGTTTTGTAAACTTCACCTGTCAGCAGCCTTCCCTGAACCACAACAACAAGCCAGCGGAAAACAATGAAGGATGACCGAAATCCTATCGCGGCGCTCCCCGGGGAACTCTTCCATCTTTATTAACGAGGAGAGCGCCCGCCCAAATGCCACAGTGATTAAGGTCCTCACGCCCAACACAGAAGCAATGCGGAAATTGAATTCTCAGCTGGGACCAGTCCTTTCAGCAACAGACAGTAAATTGTCACTAATACGGATGTAATAATGTGCATATTTATACCGCGCCGAGTGGCAGCAAAATGAAATCCTTGCTTAAAGTGGAGGAGAATTATATCAAAGCAGACCCAGGAGTCTTACTGTCTGGATGACCTAGAGGCAGTGCCCTCTACCAAGGTGAAAGAAGCTCCGCTGTTCCGGGCTCGCCGTTTGCACAGGAGAGGAGGACAGCTCTGACAAATGGTGCTCGAAGTTTATGTGATAGAGAAACATTAACAAAACAATATCACTTCTGCCGCTCCGAGAGAATTATGGATGGCGCGGCGTATGAAGAAGGGCACTCGAGCCGTCAGGACCCGGCATGAAGAATCGAACTTTTTCAATAACAGACATATGAGAAAATATGAAAGGGCAGCTCCAGGCACAATTGGTATTAACCTGAATGGCGCACTTATCACCCCTGGGGTGTGCGGTACATACATTACACAGAACAAAGGCACCGAAACTTTACTGTGAATTCCATGACCATTCTGCCTCAGGATACCGTACAGACTCCATACACTCATACAAATATGAGTACTAGACAGGTAATTTACTATGTATAAGACCGCAATATTCTATATAAAGTTGTACCTTTAAAACCAATATAATACTGCCCCATGTACAAATATAAACCTACAACATGTAGAAGAATATAACTACTATAATAATACTCCTATGTACAAGAATATAAATACTATAATACTACTCCTATGTACAAGAATATAACTACTATAATACTACTTCTATGTACAAGAATATAACTACTATAATACTGCTCCTATGTACAAGAATATAGCTACTATAATACTGCTCCTATGTACAAGAATATAACTACTATAATACTGCTCCTATGTACAAGAATATAACTACTATAATACTGCTCCTATGTACAAGAATATAACTACTATAATACTACCTCCTATGTACAAGAATATAACTACTATAATACTACTCCTATGTACAAGAATATAACTACTATAATACTACTCCTATGTACAAGAATATAACTACTATAATACTACCTCCAATGTACAAGAATATAACTACTATAATACTACTCCTATGTACAAGAATATAACTACTAAAATACTGCCTCCTATGTACAAGAATATAACTCCTATAATACTACCTCCTATGTACAAGAATATAACTACTATAATACTACTCCTATGTACAAGAATATAATTACTATAATACTGCCCCTATGTACAAGAATATAACTACTATAATACTGCTCCTATGTACAAGAATATAACTACTATAATACTATCCTATGTACAAGAATATAACTACTATAATACTACTCCTATGTACAAGAATATAACTACTATAATACTGCTCCTATGTACAAGAATATAGCTACTATAATACTGCTCCTATGTACAAGAATATAACTACTATAATACTGCTCCTATGTACAAGAATATAACTACTATAATACTGCTCCTATGTACAAGAATATAACTACTATAATACTACCTCCAATTTACAAGAATATAACTACTATAATACTACCTCCTATGTACAAGAGTATAACTACTATAATACTGCTCCTATGTACAAGAATATAACTACTATAATACTACTCCTATGTACAAGAATATAACTACTATAATACTACCTCCAATGTACAAGAATATAACTACTATAATACTACTCCTATGTACAAGAATATAACTACTAAAATACTGCCTCCTATGTACAAGAATATAACTCCTATAATACTACCTCCTATGTACAAGAATATAACTACTATAATACTACTCCTATGTACAAGAATATAATTACTATAATACTGCCCCTATGTACAAGAATATAACTACTATAATACTGCTCCTATGTACAAGAATATAACTACTATAATACTATCCTATGTACAAGAATATAACTACTATAATACTACTCCTATGTACAAGAATATAACTACTATAATACTGCTCCTATGTACAAGAATATAACTACTATAATAATACTCCTATGTACAAGAATATAACTACTATAATACTACTCCTATGTACAAGAATATAACTACTATAATACTACTCCTATGTACAAGAATATAATTACTATAATACTGCCCCTATGTACAAGAATATAACTACTATAATACTGCTCCTATGTACAAGAATATAACTACTATAATACTATCCTATGTACAAGAATATAACTACTATAATACTACTCCTATGTACAAGAATATAACTACTATAATACTACTCCTATGTACAAGAATATAACTACTATAATACTACTCCTATGTACAAGAATATAAGTACTATAATACTGCCCCCTATGTACAAGAATATAACTACTATAATACTACTCCTATGTACAAGAATATAACTATTATAATACTACTCCTATGTACAAGAATATAACTACTATAATACTGCCCCCTATGTACAAGAATATAACTACTATAATACTACTCCTATGTACAAGAATATAACTACTATAATACTACTCCTATGTACAAGAATATAACTACTATAATACTGCCTCCTATGTACAAGAATATAATTACTATAATACTACTCCTATGTACAAGAATATAACTACTATAATACTACTCCTATGTACAAGAATATAACTACTATAATACTACTCCTATGTACAAGAATATAATTACTATAATACTACTCCTATGTACAAGAATATAACTACTATAATACTACTCCTATGTACAAGAATATAACTACTATAATACTACTCCTATGTACAAGAATATAACTACTATAATACTGCCCCCTATGTACAAGAATATAACTACTATAATACTACTCCTATGTACAAGAATATAACTACTATAATACTACTCCTATGTACAAGAATATAACTACTATAATACTGCCTCCTATGTACAAGAATATAATTACTATAATACTACTCCTATGTACAAGAATATAACTACTATAATACTACTCCTATGTACAAGAATATAACTACTATAATACTACTCCTATGTACAAGAATATAACTACTATAATACTACTCCTATGTACAAGAATATAACTACTATAATACTGCTCCTATATACAAGAATATAACTACTATAATACTGCTCCTATGTACAAGAATATAACTACTATAATACTACTCCTATGTACAAGAATATAACTACTATAATACTACTCCTATGTACAAGAATATAACTACTATAATACTGCTCCTATATACAAGAATATAACTACTATAATACTGCTCCTATGTACAAGAATATAACTACTATAATACTACTCCTATGTACAAGAATATAACTACTATAATACTGCCTCCTATGTACAAGAATATAATTAGTATAATACTACTCCTATGTACAAGAATATAACTACTATAATACTGCTCCTATGTACAAGAATATAACTACTATAATACTGCCCCCTATGTACAAGAATATAACTACTATAATACTACTCCTATGTACAAGAATATAACTACTATAATACTATCCTATGTACAAGAATATAACTACTATAATACTACTCCTATGTACAAGAATATAACTACTATAATACTACTCCTATGTACAAGAATATAACTACTATAATACTACTCCTATGTACAAGAATATAACTACTATAATACTGCCCCCTATGTACAAGAATATAACTACTATAATACTACTCCTATGTACAAGAATATAACTACTATAATACTACTCCTATGTACAAGAATATAACTACTATAATACTGCCTCCTATGTACAAGAATATAACTACTATAATACTACTCCTATGTACAAGAATATAACTACTATAATACTGCTCCTATGTACAAGAATATAACTACTATAATACTACATCCTATGTACAAGAATATAATTACTATAATACTACTCCTATGTACAAGAATATAACTACTATAATACTACTCCTATGTACAAGAATATAACTACTATAATACTGCTCCTATGTACAAGAATATAACTACTATAATACTACTCCTATGTACAAGAATATAACTACTATAATACTAATTCCTATGTACAAGAATATAACTACTATAATACTACTCCTATGTACAAGAATATAACTACTATAATACTACTCCTATGTACAAGAATATAACTACTATAATACTACTCATATGTACAAGAATATAACTACTATAATACTACTCCTATGTACGAGAATATAACTACTATAATACTACTCCTATGTACAAGAATATAACTACTATAATACTGCTCCTATGTACAAGAATATAACTACTATAATACTACTCCTATGTTCAAGAATATAACTACTATAATACTACTCCTATGTACAAGAATATAACTACTATAATACTACTCCTATGTACAAGAATATAACTACTATAATAATACCTCCTATGTACTAGAATATAACTACTATAATACTGCCCCCTATGTACAAGAATATAACTACTATAATACTACTCCTATGTACAAGAATATAACTATTATAATACTACTCCTATGTACAAGAATATAACTACTATAATACTGCCCCCAATGTACAAGAATATAACTACTATAATACTACTCCTATGTACAAGAATATAACTACTATAATACTACTCCTATGTACAAGATTATAACTACTATAATACTGCTCCTATGTACAAGAATATAACTACTATAATACTACTCCTATGTACAAGAATATAACTACTATAATACAACTCCTATGTACAAGAATATAACTACTATAATATTGCTCCTATGTACAAGAATATAACTACTATAATAATACCTCCTATGTACAAGAATATAACTACTATAATACTGTTCCTATGTACAAGAATATAACTACTATAATACTACATCCTATGCACAAGAATAAAACTACTATAATACTACTCCTATGTACAAGAAAATAACTACTATAATACTACTCCTATGTACAAGAATATAACTACTATAATACTACTCCTATGTACAAGAATATAACTACTATAATACTGCCTCCTATGTACAAGAATATAATTACTATAATACTACTCCTATGTACAAGAATATAACTACTATAATACTACTCCTATGTACAAGAATATAACTACTATAATACTACTCCTATGTACAAGAATATAACTACTATAATACTTCTCCTATGTACAAGATTATAACTACTATAACACTGCTCCTATGTACAAGAATATAACTACTATAATACTACTCCTATGTACAAGATTATAACTACTATAACACTGCTCCTATGTACAAGAATATAATTACTATAATACTACTCCTATGTACAAGAATATAACTACTATAATACTACCTCCTATGTACAAGAATATAACTACTATAATACAACTCCTATGTACAAGAATATAACTACTATAATACAACTCCTATGTACAAGAATATAACTACTATAATACTGCTCCTATGTACAAGAATATAACTACTATAATAATACCTCCTATGTACAAGAATATAACTACTATAATACTGCCTCCTATGTACAAGAATATAACTACTATAATACTACCTCCTATGTACAAGAATATAACTACAATACTGATCCTATGTACAAGAATATAACTACTATAATACTGCTCCTATGTACAAGAATATAACTACTATAATACTACTCCTATGTACAAGAATATAACTACTATAATACAACTCCTATGTACAAGAATATAACTACTATAATACTACTCCTATGTACAAGAATATAACTACTATAATACTACCTCCTATGTACAAGAATATAACTACTGTAATACTACTCCAATGTACAAAAATATAACTACTATAATACTACTCCTATGTACAAGAATATAACTACTATAATACTACTCCTATGTCCAAGAATATAACTACTATAATACTACTCCTATGTACAAGAATATAACTACTATAATACTACTCCTATGTACAAGATTATAACTACTATAACACTGCTCCTATGTACAAGAATATAGCTACTATAATACTACTCCTATGTACAAGAATATAACTACTATAATACTACCTCCTATGTACAAGAATATAACTACTATAATACTGCCTCCTATGTACAAGAATATAACTACTATAATACTGCTCCTATGTACAAGAATATAACTACTATAATACTACTCCTATGTACAAGAATATAACTACCATAATACTACCTCCTATGTACAAGAATATAACTACTATAATACTACTCCTATGTAAAAGAATATAACAACTATAATACTACCTCCTATGTACAAGAATATAACTACTATAATACTACTCCTATGTACAATAATATAGCTACTATAATACTTCTCCTATGTACAAGAATCTAACTACTATAATACTACTCCTTTGTACAAGAATATAACTACTATAATACTGCTCCTATGTACAATACTATAACTACTATAATACTGCTCCTATGTACAAGAATATAACTACAATAATACTACTCCTATGTACAAGAATATAACTACTATAATACTGTTCCTATGTACAAGAATATAACTACTATAATACTACTCCTATGTACAAGAATATAACTACTATAATACTAAATCCTATGCACAAGAATAAAACTACTATAATACTACTATGTACAAGAATATAACTACTATAATACTACTCCTATGTACAAGAATATAACTACTATAATACTACTCCTATGTACAAGAATATAACAACTATAATACTGCCTCCTATGTACAAGAATATAATTACTATAATACTACTCCTATGTACAAGAATAAAACTACTATAATACTACTCCTATGTACAAGAATATAACTACTATAATACTGCCCCCTATGTACAAGAATATAACTACTATAATACTACTCCTATGTACAAGAATATAACTACTATAATACTGCTCCTATGTACAAGAATATAACTACTATAATACTACTCCTATGTCAAGAATATAACTACTATAATACTGTTGCTATGTACAAGAATATAACTACTATAATACTTTGTAGGGGCCACTCTGAAGCACATAATACTGTGTAGGAACCACTGTGGCGCATATTATACCGTCAAAGTACAGTTTACACTCCAGTCGATGGGCTGCTCACACACCATATTCTTTATAATTGCAATTCTGGGTACTACAGCTGTATACCTTTCAAGTATCTGAGATATCGCTGCAGCACCTATTACCATAATTTTCAAAAAATTCTCACTAGGGAGGGGACTGGGCGCCCTGGAGAAAAGTTTGTACGGGGCCCACAAGATTTAGTTACCTTAGTTGGCTGTCACCACACAGATTTACAATAGATGAGACACAAAATAGTCGCCTGCTTCGTGGACTTTATAGTAGTTATATTCTTGTACATAGGAGTAGTATTATAGTAGTTATATTCTTGTACATAGGAGGTTGTATTATAGTAGTTATAATCTTGTACATAGGGAGGTAGTATTATAGTAGTTATATTCTTGTACATAGGAGCAGTATTATAGTAGTTATATTCTTGTACATAGGAGCAGTATTATAGTAGTTATAGTCCTGTACAAAGGAGTAGTATTATAGTAGTTATTATTCTTGTACATAGGAGGTAGTATTATAGTAGTTATATTCTTGTACATAGGAGTAGTATTATAGTGGTTATATTCTTGTACATAGGAGGTAGAATTATAGTAGTTATATTCTTGTACATAGTAGGTAGTATTATAGTAGTGTTATATTCTTGTACATAGGAGGTAGTATTATAGTAGTTATATTCTTGTACATAGGAGGTAGTATTATAGTAGTTATATTCTTGTACATAGGAGTAGTATTATAGTAGTTATATTCTTGTACATAGGAGTAGTATTATAGTAGTTATATTCTTGTACATAGGAGTAGTATTATAGTAGTTATATTCTTGTACATAGGAGGTAGTATTATAGTAGTTATATTCTTGTATATAGGAGGTAGTATTATAGTAGTTATATTCTAGTACATAGGAGCATTATTATAGTTTTTATGTTCTAGTACATAGGAGTAGTATTTTAGTAGTTATATTCTTGTACATAGAAGCAATATTATAGTAGTTATATTCTTGTACATAGGGGGCAGTATTACATTAGTTGTATTCTAGTACATAGGAGTAGTATTATAGTAGTTATATTCTTGTACATAGGAGTAGTATTTAGTAATTATAATTCTTGTACATAGGAGTAGATATTATAGTAGTTATATTCTTGTACATAGAGTGGTATTATATTAGTTATATTCTTGTACATAGGAGTAGTATTATATGTAGTTATATTCTTGTACATAGGAGTAGTATTATAGTAGTTATATTCTTGTACATAGGAGTAGTATTATAGTAGTTACATTCTTGTACATAGGAGTAGTAGTATAGTAATTATATTCTTGTACATAGGAGCAGTATTATAGTAGTTTATATTCTTGTACATAGGAGCAGTATAATAGTAGTTATATTCTTGTACATAGGAGGTTGTATTATAGTAGTTATATTCTTGTATATCGGAGTAGTATTATAGTCGTTATATACTTGTATATCGGAGTAGTATTATAGTAGTTATATACTTGTACATAGGAGTAGTATTATAGTAGTTTATATTCTTGTATATCGGAGTAGTATTATAGTAGTTATATACTTGTATATCGGAGTAGTATTATAGTAGTTATATACTTGTACATAGGCGTAGTATATAGTAGTTATATTCTTGTATATCGGAGTAGTATTATAGTAGTTATATACTTGTACATAGTGAGTAGTATTATAGTAGTTATATTCTTGTACATAGGAGCAGTATTATAGTAGTTATATTCTTGTACGTAGGAGTAGTATTATAGTAGTTATATTCCTGTACATAGGAGCAGTATTATAGTAGTTATATTCCTTGTACATAGAGTAGTATTACGGTAGTTATATTCTTGTACATAGGAGGTAGTATTATAGTAGTTATATTCTTGTATACAGGAGGTAGTATTATAGTAGTATATTCTAGTACATAGGAGCAGTAATTATAGTAGTTATATTCTAGTACATAGGAGTAGTATTTTAGTAGTTATATTCTTGTTACATAGAAGCTAATATTATAGTAGTTATATTCTTGTACCTAGGGGGCAGTATTACATTAGTTGTATTCTAGTACATAGGAGGTAGTATTATAGTAGTTATATTCTTGTATATAGGAGTCGTATTATATTAGTTATATTCTTGTACATAGAGTAGTATTATAGTAGTTATATTCTTGTACATAGGAGTATGTATTATAGTAATTATATTCTTGTACATAGGAGTAGTATTATAGTAGTTATATTCTTGTACAGAGAGTAGTATTATAGTAGTTATATTCTTGTACATAGGAGTAGTATTATAGTAATTATATTCTTGTACATAGGAGTAGTATTATAGTAGTTATATTCTTGTATATAGAGTCGTATTATATTAGTTATATTCTTGTACATAGGAGTAGTATTATAGTAATTATATTCTTGTACATAGGAGCAGTATTATAGTTGTTATATTCTTGTACATAGGAGCAGTATAATAGTAGTTATATTCTTGTACATAGGAGGTTGTATTATAGTAGTTATATTCTTGTATATCGGAGTAGTATTATAGTAGTTATATACTTGTATATCGGAGTAGTATTATAGTAGTTATATACTTGTACATAGGAGTAGTATTATAGTAGTTATATTCTTGTATATCGGAGTAGTATTATAGTAGTTATATACTTGTACATAGGAGTAGTATTATAGTAGTTATATTCTTGTACATAGGAGCAGTATTATAGTAGTTATATTCTTGTACGTAGGAGTAGTATTATAGTAGTTATATTCCTGTACATAGGAGCAGTATTATAGTAGTTATATTCTTGTACATAGGAGTAGTATTACGGTAGTTATATTCTTGTACATAGGAGGTAGTATTATAGTAGTTATATTCTTGTACATAGGAGTAGTATTATAGTAGTTATATTCTTGTACATAGGAGGTAGTATTATAGTATTTATATTCTTGTACATAGGAGTAGTATTATAGTAGTTATATTCTTGTACATAGGAGTAGTATTATAGTAGTTATATTCTTGTACATAGGAGGTAGTATTATAGTAGTTATATTCTTGTATACAGGAGGTAGTATTATAGTAGTTATATTCTAGTACATAGGAGCAGTATTATAGTAGTTATAGTCTAGTACATAGGAGTAGTATTTTAGTAGTTATATTCTTGTACATAGAAGCAATATTATAGTAGTTATATTCTTGTACATAGGGGGCAGTATTACATTAGTTGTATTCTAGTACATAGGAGGTAGTATTATAGTAGTTATATTCTTGTATATAGGAGTCGTATTATATTAGTTATATTCTTGTACATAGGAGTAGTATTATAGTAGTTATATTCTTGTACATAGGAGTAGTATTATAGTAATTATATTCTTCTACATAGGAGTAGTATTATAGTAGTTATATTCTTGTACATAGGAGTAGTATTATAGTAGTTATATTCTTGTACATAGGAGTAGTATTATAGTAATTATATTCTTGTACATAGGAGTAGTATTATAGTAGTTATATACTTGTACATAGGAGTAGTATTATAGTAATTATATTCTTGTACATAGGAGCAGTATTATAGTAGTTATATTCTTGTATATAGGAGTAGTATTATAGTAGTTATATTCTTGTACATAGGAGGTAGTATTATAGTAGTTATATTCTTGTACATAGGAGCAGTATTATAGTAGTTATATTCTTGTACATAGGAGGTAGTATTATAGTAGTTATATTCTTGTACATAGGAGTAGTATTATAGTAGTTTTATTCTTGTACATAGGAGTAGTATTATAGTAGTTATATTCTTGTACATAGGAGCAGTATTATAGTAGTTATATTCTTGTACATAGGAGTAGTATTATAGTAGTTATATTCTTGTACATAGGAGTAGTATTATAGTAGTTATATTCTTGTACATAGGAGGTAGTATTATAGTAGTTATATTCTTGTACATAGGGGCAGTATTATAGTAGTTATATTCTTGTACATAGGAGTAGTATTATAGTAGTTATATTCTTGTACATAGGAGCAGTATTATAGTAGTTATATTCTTGTACATAGGAGCAGTATTATAGTAGTTATATTCTTGTACATAGGGGCAGTATTATAGTAGTTATATTCTTGTACATAGGAGTAGTATTATAGCAGTTATATTCTTGTACATAGGAGTAGTATTATAGTAGTTATATTCTTGTACATAGGAGTAGTATTATAGTAGTTATATTCTTGTACATATGAGTAGTATTATAGTAGTTATATTCTTGTACATAGGAGTAGTATTATAGTAGTTATATTCTTGTACATAGGAGTAGTATTATAGTAGTTATATTCTTGTACATAGGAGTAGTATTATAGTAATTATATTCTTGTACATAGGAGTAGTATTATAGTAGTTATATTCTTGTACAT
The DNA here is from genome assembly GCF_031893055.1 of Leptodactylus fuscus. NCBI lineage: Eukaryota > Metazoa > Chordata > Amphibia > Anura > Leptodactylidae > Leptodactylus > Leptodactylus fuscus. Next base: position 10,353,121 of record NC_134268.1, read on the forward strand.
AGGAGTAGTATTATAGTAGTTATATTCTTGTACATAGGAGTAGTATTATAGTAATTATATTCTTGTACATAGGAGTAGTATTATAGTAGTTATATACTTGTACATAGGAGTAGTATTATAGTAATTATATTCTTGTACATAGGAGCAGTATTATAGTAGTTATATTCTTGTATATAGGAGTCGTATTATATTAGTTATATTCTTGTACATAGGAGTAGTATTATAGTAGTTATATTCTTGTACATAGGAGTAGTATTATAGTAATTATATTCTTGTACATAGGAGTAGTATTATAGTAGTTATATTCTTGTACATAGGAGTAGTATTATAGTAGTTATATTCTTGTACATAGGAGTAGTATTATAGTAATTATATTCTTGTACATAGGAGTAGTATTATAGTAGTTATATACTTGTACATAGGAGTAGTATTATAGTAATTATATTCTTGTACATAGGAGCAGTATTATAGTAGTTATATTCTTGTATATAGGAGTAGTATTATAGTAGTTATATTCTTTTACATAGGAGGTAGTATTATAGTAGTTATATTCTTGTACATAGGAGCAGTATTATAGTAGTTATATTCTTGTACATAGGAGGTAGTATTATAGTAGTTATATTCTTGTACATAGGAGTAGTATTATAGTAGTTTTATTCTTGTACATAGGAGTAGTATTATAGTAGTTATATTCTTGTACATAGGAGCAGTATTATAGTAGTTATATTCTTGTACATAGGAGTAGTATTATAGTAGTTATATTCTTGTACATAGGAGTAGTATTATAGTAGTTATATTCTTGTACATAGGAGGTAGTATTATAGTAGTTATATTCTTGTACATAGGGGCAGTATTATAGTAGTTATATTCTTGTACATAGGAGTAGTATTATAGTAGTTATATTCTTGTACATAGGAGCAGTATTATAGTAGTTATATTCTTGTACATAGGAGCAGTATTATAGTAGTTATATTCTTGTACATAGGGGCAGTATTATAGTAGTTATATTCTTGTACATAGGAGTAGTATTATAGCAGTTATATTCTTGTACATAGGAGTAGTATTATAGTAGTTATATTCTTGTACATAGGAGTAGTATTATAGTAGTTATATTCTTGTACATATGAGTAGTATTATAGTAGTTATATTCTTGTACATAGGATTAGTATTATAGTAGTTATATTCTTGTACATAGGAGGTAGTATTATAGTAGTTATATTCTTGTACATAGGAGCAGTATTATAGTAGTTATATTCTTGTACATAGGAGCAGTATTATAGTAGTTATATTCTTGTACATAGGAGGTAGTATTATAGTAGTTATATTCTTGTACATAGGAGGTAGTATTATAGTAGTTATATTCTTGTACATAGGAGTAGTTTTATAGTAGTTATATTCTTGTACATAGGAGCAGTATTATAGTAGTTATATTCTTGTACATAGGAGCAGTATTATAGTAGTTATATTCTTGTACATAGGAGTAGTATTATAGTAGTTATATTCTTGTACATAGGAGTAGTATTATAGTAGTTATATTCTTGTACATAGGAGCAGTATTATAGTAGTTATATTCTTGTACATAGGAGTAGTATTATAGTAGTTATATTCTTGTACATAGGAGCAGTATTATAGTAGTTATATTCTTGTACATAGGAGGTAGTATTATAGTTGTTATATTCTTGTACATAGGAGGTAGTATTATAGTAGTTATATTCTTGTACATAGGAGTAGTATTATAGTAGTTATATTCTTGTACATAGGAGTAGTATTATAGTAGTTATATTCTTGTACATAGGAGTAGTATTATAGTAGTTATATTCTTGTACATAGGAGCAGTATTATAGTAGTTATATTCTTGTACATAGGAGGTAGTATTATAGTAGTTATATTCTTGTATATAGGAGTAGTATTATAGTAGTTATATTCTTGTACATAGGAGTAGTATTATAGTAGTTATATTCTTGTACATAGGGGGCAGTATTATAGTAGTTATATTCTTGTACATAGGAGGTAGTATTATAGTAGTTATATTCTTGTACATAGGAGTAGTATTATAGTAGTTATATTCTTGTACATAGGAGCAGTATTATAGTAGTTATATTCTTGTACATAGATAATCATGCTCTATTTAGTGGGACAATGAGACACTTAGTAGAGAGAACTCCTGACACTTCACTGTTTGTAACAGATGCAGATGTTAGTATTGCCTCATCCTCATTAGTAATTACTAGTAATAATAGTTGTGCCTTGTGTATGTATATACAGTATAAGCAGCTTATATGGACCACACCAGACTATAATGGTCCTAGCACCACTCTTTACTCTAATGCTGTAGACAATGTTTGTGATGCTGGACAGTATACTGTATATTTTATCCCATTATCTGTCTATTCTCTCTTCTTTTGTACATTTTGCTCCTGGCAGCTTCTTCATTATAGAAGTTGAAGCATTTTCTGTCTTTTTCCAGTATATGGAACAATAGATATTGACTTTAAAGAGAATTAATGCAATGAAGCTTTTTTCTATATTAATCTGCAGTACTTGAGGTTTCTACAACTTGCAGGTGCCATCTAGTGGTCGGAGAGAAGTATGCGTGCAATTTATTTTAATTCAATGTTTTTATTGAACACTAGAGGGAGGACCCGGCTTCGCACGGGTATATTACATTTTATGTTTGTGTAGTGGCCCCATAAGAATTGTCCAGTTTTGCACTGATGTATTTTGTATGCTGTTTGTGTGTATGTCCATAAGCGTCATGTGATTATGTGGATCTCATTTTGGATATCAGTGAAAAACCTGTGATCAGTTGTTATGGATACCTGGAGTAAAGCTGTATCTAATCCTTCCCCGTGTAGTACTGTGTTTAGATGCAAGTATCTAATCCTTGTTGGTGTGGTACTGTGTGCAGAGCCACATATCTAATCCTTCCCGTGTGGTATTGTGTGAAGAGGCGCGTATCTAATCCTCCAGTAAGTGAAACTGTGTGCAGACGCACATATCTAATGACTCTGGCTTGCGGTACTGTGTGCAGATGCGTGTATCTAATACTCTGGCGTGTGGAACTGTGTGCAGATGCACGTATCTAATCCTCCCCTGTGCGGTATTGTGTGAAGAGGTGCGTATCTAATCCTACGGCATGTGGAACTGTGTGTAGACGTGGGTATCTAATCCTACGGCATGTGGTACTGTGTGCAGACGTGCGTATCTAATCCTACGGAATTTGGTACTGTGTGCAGACACGCTTATCTAATCCTCTGGCGTGTGGTACTGTGTGCAGACGCACGTATTTAATCCTCCCCTGTGTGGTATTGTGTGAAGAGGCACGTATCTAATCCTACGGCATGTGGTATGGTGTGCAGACACGTGTATCTAATCCTACGGCATGTGGTACTGTGTGTAGACGCGCGTATCTAATCCTACGGCATGTGGTAATGTGTGCAGACGCGTGTATCTAATCCTACGGCATGTGGTACTGTGTGTAGACGCGCATATCTAATCCTACGGCATGTGGTACTGTGTGCAGACCCGTGTATCTAATCCTCCCCTGTGTGGTATTGTGTGAAGAGGCGTGTATCTAAACCTACGGCGTGTGGAACTGTGTGTAGACGCGTGTATCCAATCCCCCGGCATGTAGTACTGTGTGCAGATGCGCGTATCTAATCCTATGGCATGTGGTACTGTGTGTAGACACGCGTAGCTAATCCTCCCCCGTGTGGTACTGTGTGCAAAAACGCGTATCTAATCCTCCCCCGTGTGATACTGTGTGCTGAGACGCGTATCTAATTCTCTGGCTTGTGGTACTGTGTGCAGAGGCATGTATCTAATCCTCCAAAGTGTGGTACTGTGTGCACACACACGTATCTAATCCTCCCCTGTGTGGTATTGTGTGAAGAGGCGCGTATCTAATCCTTTGGCGTGTGGAACTATGTGTAGTCGCGCATATCTAATCCTACTGCATGTGGTACTGTGTGCAGACGTGTGTATCTAATCCTATGGCGTGCACAACTGTGTGCAGATGCGCGTATCTAATCCTCTGGAATGTGGAACTGTGTGTAGATGCGTGTATCTAATCCTACGGCATGTGGTACTCTGTGCAGACGCGTGTATCTAATCCTATGGCGTGTACAAATGTGTGCAAATGCATGTATCTAATCCTCTGGAGTGTGGAACTGTGTGTAGACGCCTGTATCTAATCCTTCGGCATGTGGAACCGTGTGCAGACGCACGTATCAAATCCTTCAGTGTGTGGAACTGTGTGCAGAAATGCGTATTTAATCCTCTGGTGTGTGGGACCATGTGGAGACCCGTGTATCTAATCCTCTGGCGTGTGATACTGTGTGCTGATCTGTGTATCTAATCCTCTGGAGTGTGGAACTGTGTGTAGACGCCTGTATCTAATCCTTTGGCATGTGGTACTGTGTGTAGACACGCGTATCTAATCCTATGGCATGTGGTACTGTGTGCAGACGCGTGTATCTAATCCTATGGCGTGTACAACTGTGTGAAGACACGTGTATCTAATCCTCCCCTGTATGGTATTGTGTGAAGAACCGCGTATCTAATCCTACAGCGTGTGGAACTGTGTGTAGACGCGCGTATCCAATCCCCCGGCATGTGGTACTGTGTGCAGATGCGCATATCTAATCCTATGGCATGTGGTACTGTGTGTAGACGCGCGTATCTAATCCTCCCCCGAGTGGTACTGTGTGCAGACGCGCGTATCTAATCCTCCCCCGTGTGATACTGTGTGCTGAGACACGTTTTTAATTCTCTGGCTTGTGGTACTGTGTGCAGAGGCATGTATCTAATCCTCCAAAGTGTGGTACTGTGTGCACTCACACGTATCTAATCCTCCCCTGTGTGGTATTGTGTGAAGAGGCGTGTGTCTAATCCTTCGGCATGAGGAACTTTGTGTAGACGCACGTATATAATCCTACTGCATGTGGTACTGTGTGCAGACGCGTGTATCTAATCCTATGGCATGTACAACTGTGTGCAGACGTGCGTATCTAATCCTCTGGAATGTGGAACTGCGTGCAGACGCGTGTATCTAATCCTATGGCATGTGGTACTGTGTGTAGAAGCGTGTATCTAATCCTATGGCATGTACAACTGTGTGAAGACACGTGTATCTAATCCTCCCCTGTGTGGTATTGTGTGAAGAGGCGCGTATCTAATCCTACGGCGTGTGGAACTGTGTGTAGACGCGCGTATCCAATCCCCCGGCATGTGGTACTGTGTGCAGATGTGCATATCTAATCCTATGGCATGTGGTACTGTGTGTAGACGCGCATATCTAATCCTCCCCCGTGTGATACTGTGTGCTGAGACGCGTATCTAATTCTCTGGCTTGTGGTACTGTGTGCAGAGGCATGTATCTAATCCTCCAAAGTGTGGTACTGTGTGCACACACACGTATCTAATCCTCCCTTGTGTGGTATTGTGTGAAGAGGCGCGTATCTAATCCTTTGGCGTGTGGAACTATGTGTAGACGCGCGTATCTAATCCTACTGCATGTGGTACTGTGTGCAGACGCGTGTATCTAATCCTATGGCGTGTACAAATGTGTGCAGACGCACGTATCTAATCCTCTGGAGTGTGGAACTGTGTGTAGACGCCTGTATCTAATCCTTCGGCATGTGAAACCGTGTGCAGATGCACGTATCAAATCCTTCAGTGTGTGGAACTGTGTGCAGAAATGCGTATTTAATCCTCTGCTGTGTGGGACTGTGTGCAGACCCGTGTATCTAATCCTCTGGCGTGTGATACTGTGTGCTGATCTGTGTATCTAATCCTCTGATGCGTGTATCTCAGTTTGGATATCAGTGTTGTATTGTGCATGTGGAGTGACCGTGTGTATTGCAGTTGGAATATGAGTGAAAGACTTGCAGGTTTGTATTGGCTAGGGGGGGGGGGGGGGGCACTGTGTTTGGAATGCTGTATCTCAGCAACGGTACGTCCGAGCGAGTTGGAGTCTCGTCTTAAACCTTCCCGGATACCTGAAGTATCTCTGTACCAAATTTGGTGAAGATCGGTCCAGTCGTTTGGTTCGCATTAGAGAACAGACAGACAGACGGACAGACAGACAGACAGACAGACAGACAGACAGACAGACAGACAGACAGACAGACAGACAAGAATTCATTTTTATAAGATAGGGAGATTTTCATATACAAGGCGAGTACAGAAGAATCAGAGACCTAGCAAATACCAGGAATAATACATGTCGTACAATAGAGGATGGCAGATAAGAATCGCCTTAACAATGAGAACTTACCCCAAACAATATATGAAAAAAAGGAAAGTAAAAAAGTTCATATGAATAAAACAAATGTCCAAATAAGAATGAAAAATGGAAATAAGAAAGTGTGCAATTTATTTTATTATTTATTTACCTCACATGTCAACAAATGTAATCCTTCTATTACTATGGATAATGACCAAAACGTCATATAACATATACAATATATAGTGATTGGAGCGTGTATGTTTGATGTGGCTGCAATACAGAATATATAACTAAGGATCAGTACAGAATAAGTAATGTATGTACACAGTGACTGCACCAGCAGAATAGTGAGCGCAGCTCTGGAGTATAATACAGGATAAGTAATGTAATGTATGTACACAGTGACTGCACCAGCAGAATAGTGAGCGCAGCTCTGGAGTATAATACAGGATAAGTAATGTAATGTATGTACACAGTGACTGCACCAGCAGAATAGTGAGCGCAGCTCTGGAGTATAATACAGGATAAGTAATGTAATGTATGTACACAGTGACTGCACCAGCAGAATAGTGAGCGCAGCTCTGGAGTATAATACAGGATAAGTAATGTAATGTATGTACACAGTGACTGCACCAGCAGAATAGTGAGCGCAGCTCTGGAGTATAATACAGGATAAGGAATGTAATGTATGTACACAGTGACTGCACCAGCAGAATAGTGAGCGCAGCTCAGGAGTATAATACAGGATAAGTAATGTAATGTATATACACAGTGACTGTACCAGCAGAATAGTGAGCGCAGCTCTGGAGTATAATACAGGATAAGTAATGTAATGTATGTACACAGTGACTGTACCAGCAGAATAGTGAGCGCAGCTCTGGAGTATAATACAGGATAAGTAATGTAATGTATGTACACAGTGACTGTACCAGCAGAATAGTGAGCACAGCTCTGGAGTATAATACAGCATGTAAGTCAGGATGTAGCACCACCTGACGTCAGCTAACAGCCTTTCAGCCAATAGACAGTGGTAGGTGGACACCATACATTGCTAACGTCATACACACTGTATAAGGTGCTACAAGTGTCATCACAAGCTAGTTGCAATAAGGAGTTAGTGAAGTGCCTGCGATTCATTTGAGATGGAGTGCTGGATGCAGCGCAATGCTGGAACTCCTGCATTGCGTAATTGATGGAAGATGACAAAGAAGAGGAGGAGACATCCCTATAGACGGAAGTGATCTCTGGTGCCCAGAAGTTCCGGACAGGAGTAGAGGTAATTATAATGGAGTGTGGGGGGTGTCTGAGTTAGTTTGTTGGGTTGGGCAAGTAGCGGGTGGGATAGCTAGGGAGGGGGTGTGAGAGTTCGGTAGTGCGAGTCAGCTCATGCAATGCATCATGGTAGTTGTAGGATAAAAGCTCAGGAAGCTGCACCATGTAAATGAATGCAGAGAATACCAGGAGCTCTCAGACAAACCCAGAAACTCTGAGCCTTTATTAACCCATTAATAGCACTATCAGACCTTTTTCAAAAAATTGGATTATTTTTTATTTGCCTGGAAAGTTCCTTTAAACCTACTGACAAAACAATCCAGCTAGTGACAAATCTTGTGTTAAGGGCTTTTAAGAACAAGAGTTTTTTTCACTAACTACATAACAACACTGCTGCTCTATCACTGAAGCGCTGATTGTATCTGCGGAAATCTAAAAAAAACTCTTGTTATCTATTAAAGTTTTTTTCTGCTCTACTTACCAAATACACAGTGTGACGGAGTGTTGTGGATCTGAAAAAAATATTCATTTCTTAAGTGATGTGGTTTTTCTTATTGTTTTTTTTTTTTTTTTTGCTTAACACGTATATAGTACTAGCAATACCCGCGACTTCGTCTGCGACCCCCTTCCTCCTTGCCCGACCCACCTGCAGCGCGGCTCTGGCCCCTCCCCCATTGCCTTGCAGCTGCCGCTACCCCGGCCTCCCTTTGCTCTCCCTGCCGCAAACCCCTGCCTCCCCCCTCCCCCCCGACACCCCGGACTCCCGTCCCTCTTCCCCTGGCCCACCTCTACCCGTGACCCTGTGCTCCTTACCCCCACGACCCCAGTCTCCCCCTCCTCCTCCTCCTGCCTCGTACCGCAACTGCGGCCTCCCCCTCCCCATGACTCCCAGCTGCGACCCTGGTGCCCCCCCCCCCAAACGCCATTCCCTTGGTGTGACCCTGGTTCCCCCCCCCTCCTCCACGCCCTTGCCGCTATTCCGCTTCCCCACTCAGCAACACTGGGCCTCCCCTCCCTCCCCCTCCCCACACCCCAGTGCCGCAACCCCAGCTTCACCCCCCCCCTTCCCCCCCTACCCCTGCCGCGACCCCAGCTTACCACCAGACTCTATGGTCCTCCGGCGTGCCGAATGTGTGCATAGGATGTGCTGGCTGTGCTGCGCAGTAGCTACGGCCATGCACGGGGCGCCACGGGTAGACAGCGCTTTGGGGAGGTATGTGCCAGTTTCTGGGGCCCCGGCCGGACTTACTGATGGCCGCCAGCCTCCTCTGATGCCGGCATGTTCGGGAGCCCGCATATGCGACGCCATGTTGTTTGTGTCGCGCGGCGCCTGGGGTGAGGCTCTGTAGCTCCGCCCCCTGTATCAGCCGCACCAGTGTGAGATTGGCGTGAAGGGTCGACGGCTGGCTTGAGCCTCCACAGCACCGCCCCCTCCGTCTCGTGCTCTCATTGGGTATCAGAGCGCATGGCTGCGATGACGTCATCGCAGGTCCTTCAGCCTCCGCCAGTCGTGCTTTCAGGGATCGGGGTTGGAAAACCCGGCAACCTACGGTGATGTTAAGGCACCTAGCTTTCTTTCCGGGTGCCATTGGAGGTATGTGTCAAATTTCACTGTAATCCGTTGGGGCACTTCGGCGTGATTCGGGAACAAACATCCAAACACACAAACTTTCACATTTATAATATTAGTAGGATTTGCAGCTTGCATCTTTTTTTTGTTGCTGTGCACATTTATACGGCACTGCAGCCTGCGCTAATCTACAAAAAAAATCTTTTAGGTTGAGGCTCCACTTTGCAGAAAAGCAGTTTTTTTTGTTGCAGACTTTGCTGTGGGATTGAGCAGAAGGGAGACGTTTAAGGCCTTGCTAGATATCTCCTATTTCTTCTGTAGTTACTACTAGGTTTGGCAAAAATAAATAAAATGCAGCAAAATCTGCAACATAATAAGCAACATTTTACAACAAGGGGGCCTTAGCCTTAAGATTTTTGTCTGTTTTGCTTACCAAATTCACAATGTGATGGAGTGTTAATCTGAAAAAATATGTTTCTAAAACATCTATGTTGTTTTTCTGTTGCTGCGCATGTATATAATATTGCAGCCTAGGCTAATCTGATTTACAAAAAAAAAACAAACAAAAAAAAAAACACTTTTTATTTAAAGCTGAGTTTTCCTGAAATAATTGGCTGAAAAAAAAAAAAAAATACAAAAAGAAACACATATATAATGTCAGAATTGATTGATAAATAGGTGGATAGACAAAAGGAGGGGGAATGAGGAAACAGTTGTGCAAGTACTAACAATAAAAATGTGGATGGTAACAGGCTCAGCAACACTACCTCTCATCCAGTGGCATTACTAGGAATGGTGGGGCCCCGTGGCAAACTTTATAACTTAGATAGGTTCCTAGGAGCCCTGACAGTATTCTACACTATATGTTATTAGCATTACCCGCGACTTCGTCCGCGGCCCCCTCACCACCTGCCCTCACCACCTGCAGCGCCGCCCTGGTTCCCCCCCCCCCCTTTGCCTTGTGGCCTCAGCAGGCCCTTCCAACACCAGTGCACCCATGGACCACTGGGCCCCCACCTTGCGCCCCACTGGCCCCCTTCCCCTCTTCTCCCCCTGTCCCCCTTCCCCTCTTCTCCCCCTGGCCCCCCACCTTTTTCCGTACCCGCTTCTCTCGCTCCTTTCTCCCCCTAACCCGTGACCCTGGGTCCCCCTTCCCACCACAACCCATGCCCCCTTCCCACCACAACCCATGCCCCCTTCCCCAACACCCTGTGCCCTCTTGCCCCCCTGTCCCACTCCCACCAACCTGTGCCCCCTTCCCCCCCCCCCCCACCCGAACCCACCCCGGGCTCCCCTTGCGGCGAGGTGACAGGGGTGCATAGGGCCAGCAGACCATGCAGCACAGCTGCTGCAGCCATGCACAGCACGTGGCACAGGTAGACGGCGGTTTGCAGGAGGTTGGCACAGTTCCCTGTAACTCTTCTGACCCCTGGGGCCCTGGTGGACTCACCGCTCCACGCTGCGCTCCGGGCTCCAGTGATGCCGGCATGTGCGGCTCTCGGCTGCCGGCATGCACGACACCATGGTCTGCCTGTGACTGTGCGGCCAGCTTGTGGCTGTATAGCTCCGGTCCTGCAGTTGCCTGGTTCATTTGGAGCCCCGCACTGTTATGTCAGTCCAGGTAGCTGCAACGGGGCTAAGGGATAGCAGTAGGGAATCTCGCCCTGCACTACTCCCACTAGCTATCCCGGTCCCTGCCTCACGGGTGTGGGTCGGCTGTACTCAGGCTAAGCCTGACCCCGACAGCTCCTCTCTCACTGATTCCGTAGGCCTAGAGGGAAGTGGGAGAAGGAATGCCCTATAAGATCTCTAGGGACTGGAGACTAAAGGGGGTCACCCCTAACGAACAAGTGAAGCTGCTACTGACAGGGACTGACAAGGGTGTGCGCTGACTAACAACACAAGCAGCACACAGGAAACATGTGGGAAAGGATTCCCCCAAACCAATATGGGAAGGAACCTTACACTAGGAAACAAACACAGGGAAACTGAGTAGAAATCAAAGGATAAGGCAATTCACTCACACAGTCAATTATACACAGAGGGAGGATTGGTGAACACAGAAGGGAAAACACACAAACCAACTCGTTCACCCAAACCTCCCAAAAACCAAACACGGAACTTCCTCTATCCCAGATCACCACCTACTCCTCCTGCTAAGGCCTAGCTCTGTAAAAGCGACACTCAGCACAGAACCATGGGAGGCATGGGTTTATATACAGAGTAGAGACCACTCCTCCCAGGTGCAAATGGGAGGACAGACTAATCAACCAGGAAATAAAGCTGCCTACCATCAGTGCGCACGAGCAAGTCAGAAGGTGTGCACCAATACCCACGACAGGACAACCCCGCAGCGCCAGGATGCCACCCCAGACACTGCGCAGCCAAAAACTCCCCAGGTAAGAAAAATAGAAAGCAATGAACCTAAATACTCCTAACACGCACCTGACATCATCTCAGGTCCTTCAGCCTACACCGACCTTGAATTCAGTGCTCGCGGTTGGCAACATACGGGGCTGGTGAAGCGCCTATGTTCTTTTCCGGGTGCCATTCTAGGTATGTGCAAAATTTCAGTGAAATCCGTTCGCCGTTGAGGCATGATTGCAGAACAAACATCCGAACACACAAACTTTCACATTTATATTATTAGTAAGGATAGATAGGTTCCTAGGAGCCTTGACAGTGTCATACACTATGTATTATAGATAGGTTACTAGGAGTCCTGACAGTGTTATACACTATGTATTATAGATAGGGAGTTTATACTGTAATATATTGTGCATATGTATATAGCATATATGGGATCCCTAACTACATGATCCATAAATTCATGATCTTTGGATAGGAACTTTTAGAATGTGGAAATTTTAGTGTGCTGCAGTCACAATAATGACCACTAGATGTCAGGCTTGTTATTTCTCTCAATTTCATAACATATGGCTCATGGACAAAACACAAATCTACCAAGACAAATATTTTTAAGTTTAAGATGAGTGACCAATATAAAAAATGAAAGGAATCCAAAATTCACATTTCTAAGTTTCTTTTTCGGAAAAGTAATAGGAGCTTGAAGTCCTTATATGTCATAATATCACTTTATACTGCTCCTATGTACAAGAATATAACTACTATAATACTGCTCCTATGTACAAGAATATAACTACTATAATACTACTCCTATGTACAAGAATACAACTACTATAATACTGCTCCTATATACAAGAATATAACTACTATAATACTACTCCTATGTACAAGAATATAACTACTATAATACTGCTCCTATGTACAAGAATATAACTACTATAATACTACTCCTATGTACAAGAATATAACTACTATAATACTACTCCTATGTACAAGAATATAACTACTATAATACTGCTCCTATGTACAAGAATATAACTACTATAATACTGCTCCTATGTACAAGAATATAACTACTATAATACTGCTCCTATGTACAAGAATATAACTACTATAATACTACTCCTATGTACAAGAATATAACTACTATAATACTACTCCTATGTACAAGAATATAACTACTATAATACTACCTCCTATGTACAAGAATATAACTACTATAATACTACTCCTATGTACAAGAATATAACTACTATAATACTACTCCTATGCACAAGAATATAACTACTATAATACTACTCCTATGTACAAGAATATAACTACTATAATACTACCTCCTATGTACAAGAATATAACTACTATAATACTACCTCCTATGTACAAGAATATAACTACTATAATACTACTCCTATGTACAAGAATATAACTACTATAATACTACCTCCTATGTACAAGAATATAACTACTATAATACTACTACTATGTACAAGAATATAACTACTATAATACTACTACTATGTACAAGAATATAACTACTATAATACTACTCCTATGTACAAGAATATAACTACTATAATACTACTCCTATGCACAAGAATATAACTACTATAATACTACTCCTATGTACAAGAATATAACTACTATAATACTACTCCTATGTACAAGAATATAACTACTATAATACTACTACTATGTACAAGAATATAACTACTATAATACTACTACTATGTACAAGAATATAACTACTATAATACTACTCCTATGTACAAGAATATAACTACTATAATACTACTCCTATGTACAAGAATATAACTACTATAATACTACCTCCTATGTACAAGAATATAACTACTATAATACTACTCCTATGTACAAGAATATAAATACTATAATACTGCTCCTATGTACAAGAATATAACTACTTGACGCAGACCTTTCATTCACCCCTCATATTGAATCACTCGCACGTTCATGTCACCTCCACCTCAAACACATCTCCAGAATACGCCCTTTCCTTACCAGAGATCCACTAAAGACACTTATTGTCTCTCTGATTCATTCTCGCCTTGACTACTGTAACTCCTTACTAATCGGTCTTCCCCTCACTAAACTCTCTCCTCTACAATCTATTCTGAATGCAGCGGCCAGGCTCATCTATCAGGCTAGACGCTACAGCGATGCCTCTGGTCTGTGCCAGTCACTACATTGGCTGCCTATTCATTATAGAATAAAATATAAAGTTATTACTCTCATCCACAAGGCTCTCCATAATGCCGCACCTCCCTACATTTCTTCCCTCATCTCTGTCTACTGCCCAACCCGTGCTCTCCGCTCACTCAATGACCTAACACTTACATCCTCTATTATCAGAACCTCCCCCGCTCGTATACAAGACTTCTCCCGAGCTGCACCACTTCTCTGGAATGCTCTACCCCGGACAATCAGATTAACTCCCAACTTCTACAGTTTCAAACGCAAACTAAAGACGCATCTTTTCAGACAAGCCTATCACAATTCCTAATGCACAAAATTGTCTGAACACTGTATAAGCAATGCCGCCCCTGCTACCTCTTGTGTCACCCCCTCTACCTCATAGATTGTAAGCTCTTTTGAGCAGGGCCCTCAGTCCCATTGTGTGAAATGACGTTCTTTGTTATGAATGTCTGTATCTGAACCCTATAAATTGTACAGCGCTGCGGAATATGTTGGCGCTATATAAATAAAATGTATTATTATTATTATTATTACTATAATACTACTCCTATGTACAAGAATATAACTACTATAATACTACTTCCTATGTACAAGAATATAACTACTATAATACTACTCCTATGTACAAGAGTATAACTACTATAATACTGCTCATATGTATAAGAATATAACTACTATAATACTGCTCCTATGTACAAGAATATAACTACTATAATACTACCTCCTATATACAAGAATATAACTACTATAATACTGCTCCTATGTACAAGAATATAACTACTATAATACTACCTCCTATATACAAGAATATAACTACTATAATACTACCTCCTATGTACAAGAATATAACTACTATAATACTGCTCCTATGTACAAGAATATAACTACTATAATACTACTCCTATGTACAAGAATATAACTACTATAATACTACCTCCTATATACAAGAATATAACTACTATAATACTACCTCCTATGTACAAGAATATAACTACTATAATACTACTCCTATGTACAAGAATATAACTACTATAATACTGTTCCTATGTACAAGAGTATAACTACTATAATACTGCTCCTATGTACAAGAGTATAACTACTATAATACTACTCCTATGTACAAGAATATAACTACTATAATACTGCCCCTATGTACAAGTATATAACTACTATAATACTGCTCCTATGTACAAGAGTATAACTACTATAATACTACCTCCTATGTACAAGAATATAACTACTATAATACTACTCCTATGTACAAGAATATAACTACTATAATACTACTCCTATGTACAAGAATATAACTACTATAATACTACTCCTATGTACAAGAATATAACTACTATAATACTGCCCCTATGTACAAGTATATAACTACTATAATACTACCTCCTATGTACAAGAATATAACTACTATAATACTACCCACTATATACAAGAATATAACTACTATAATACTGCTCCTATGTACAAGAATATAACTACTATAATACTACTCCTATGTACAAGAATATAACTACTATAATACTACTCCTATGTACAAGAATATAACTACTATAATACTACCTCCTATGTACAAGAATATAACTACTATAATACTACTCCTATGTACAAGAATATAACTACTATAATACTACCTCCTATGTACAAGAATATAACTACTATAATACTGCCCCTATGTACAAGTATATAACTACTATAATACTACCTCCTATGTACAAGAATATAACTACTATAATACTACCCACTATATACAAGAATATAACTACTATAATACTGCTCCTATGTACAAGAATATAACTACTATAATACTGCTCCTATGTACAAGAATATAACTACTATAATACTACCTCCTATGTACAAGAATATAACTACTATAATACTGCTCCTATGTACAAGAATATAACTACTATAATACTGCTCCTATGTACCAGAATATAACTACTATAATACTACTCCTATGTACCAGAATATAACTACTATAATACTACTCCTATGTACCAGAATATAACTACTATAATACTGCTCCTATGTACAAGAATATAACTACTATAATACTACTCCTATGTACAAGAATATAACTACTATAATACTGCTCCTATGTACAAGAATATAACTACTATAATACTGCTCCTATGTACCAGAATATAACTACTATAATACTACTCCTATGTACCAGAATATAACTACTATAATACTGCTCCTATGTACAAGAATATAACTACTATAATACTACTCCTATGTACAAGAATATAACTACTATAATACTACCTCCTATGTACAAGAATATAACTACTATAATACTGCTCCTATGTACAAGAATATAACTACTATAATACTGCTCCTATGTACCAGAATATAACTACTATAATACTACTCCTATGTACCAGAATATAACTACTATAATACTACTCCTATGTACAAGAATATAACTACTATAATACTACTCCTATGTACAAGACTATAACTACTATACTGCTACCTCTTATATGTATAGTGAGTATTATGCTCCTGCGGTATATTTTCTGTGTTTTGCACAGTTTGGCCACTTCTCAGTATTTCGGTATTTTCGATGTCAGGGACAGGAAGTTCTGCGTCTTTTACCACCTGCACCAGTTCCAGTAAATACATTTCCCTTTCTGTATAAATATCGTCTTCTAGTAATATTTAGCTCTATGCGGAAGTTTCTGACATAATTATTGTTTATTTATAATGTGAGTTATAATAAAAAGGAAAAGAAATATTACAAACACTGAACATCTGCGGAGCGTGAAATTCTATGAGAATCGAGAGAATTAAAGGGATATTCACACCTAATAAAGGGATCACATACAGGCAATGATCCCGCAGCACAATATTACACAGGGCGCACGGCTTTGCAAGGAGCTGCAGTCTGCAGCTTTTCTATCAAGATCAGTTAGGGCCCCAGAGTTCAGTGCCCCCACATAGTATAATGCCTCCTTAATACCCCCAGACAGTATTATGCCCCCTTAATACCCCCATACAGTATAATGGCCCTTTATTGTCGTAAAATCCAGGACTGTGCCTCTGAGTCTAGGACTGTTGGGAGGTATGACTTATGATAGATAGAGGGGACTGCTATCATTTGGTGATAATAGGTTTCTATTGAAGCTGTATGACCAGCCTCAATAGTCGGCAGTCTATGGGACTTGCAACCAAAGGACCCTCAGGCAGGCGAATAAAATTAAAAAAAATAAACACATTTCAACCTCCCTCCCCATCCCTAGATTTGAAAGAAACAAAAATAGATTCTACATTCCCACGTCCAAAAACCCCCGCTCCTAATGGTACTATAATGATGTACAATTTATCGTATAGATGTTAAGCCTTAATATGACTCTATGGGGTTTGGAAGGCGGGGAGTCAAAAATTAAAATCAACGCATGAAAAATGTCTGTGGTTGGAAGGGGTTAAAACACTTTTTTAGCAGATTTTTACAGTTTTATTTAATCCCCCTTGGGGACTTGAACCGGCCATCACTTGGGTGTTATACATGTCATGGTATCCCATCCTGCGACAGAGCCTAATAGGCTTCCATCCATGGCCAGGCTTTCAACCGCCATGGGAACCCTTCGACTCCCCGCGGGGCTCGCTTAGGGAACCCCTTTCCTCTGTCCACCTTACATTCCGCCATCGCTATTGACCATGGCATGTAAAGAGTTAAACTGCGGGGATCGGAGTTCTTTTTCCCCACCATTTGCACAACATACTCGCTCCCAATGAATTGGGGTGATGCTTGCAACGACCCGACCCGAATCCTAGTGGATTAAAGGACATTTGATGATGTCATGAGCATGTGATCAGACTTGTGTGGGCGGAGCTATTCTGGATTAACAGGACAGTGTGGTGTTATACAGAAATGGGAAGCTGCTGGGAATGGAGACTGATGGAAGGTAAGGAGGAGAGACAAGATGTGTAAGCAAAAGGAGGGAGAACTGAGAGCAGATGTAGGGGGCAATTAAACTGGGGGCAGACAAATGGGGACATTAAATTGGTGGTAGATGTAGGGGCAATTAAACTGGGGGCAAATGAAAGGGGGCATTCAACTGGTGGCAGATGAAGGGGGGACATTAAGCTGGTGGCAGATGAAGGGGGGACATTAAGCTGGTGGCAGATGAAGGGGGGACATTGAGCTGGTGGCAGATGAAGGGGAACTTTAAACTAGGGACAGATGGAGGGGCGACATTAAAATGGGAACAGATGGAGGGGGATATTAAACTGGGGACAGATCAAAAAGTGGACATTAAATGGGAGGGGGGCAGATGCAGGGTGACATTAAACTGGGGGCAACTGGAGGACGACATTAAACCGTAGTTGTCCCCAGTTAAATGCCCCCCTCCTACTACCTCTACTGATTATTGACACCCTCCAGCTGCCCCAGTTTAATGTCCCCTCTAGTTTCTGCCAGTTTAATCTTGGGCAATACTGTGGGACAATTGAAGGTGAACATTATAATGTGGGGGCATATAATGTTAGGGAGACTGTAGGAGGATTATACTGTGTGGGGGCACATGGAAAAATGGGGGAGAATAGGTGGAGCCAACGTAGAAGTGGTTGGGGCTAAATTTGCTGTGGTGCATCGCACATTTTATCCCTCTTTCTGTCCTTTGAAAGTTGGGAGGTATACAGAAAGGGTTAAATAGTGGAGATCAGCGCCTTCTCCAGTCTTGGCTGATAGTGCTGGACATGATGACCATCACATACAGGGCCGCCGATAGGCCAGTATTACTGGTACTGGCGTCAGGGGCCCGGCCAAACTGAAAACTGGTGGGGGCCCGGTTTTGGCCCGCCACCGTGTGCCGGCCCCCTGGCGCCCGCACCAGTCATTCAGGGCCGGCCTCAGCGCAGGGCATAGTCGGGCAAGTGCCGGGGGCCGGGGCCCACATAGCCTCTTGGGGCCCCCGGCACTTGCCCACCCCAGCACTTGCCGGTCCCGATTTCAGCTCATCGGCGTTCGTCGGATGCCGATGAGCTGAATACTTACGCGATTAAAGCAGGAGCTGTGACAGCTCAGCTCCTGCTTTAAACGCTGCTGGCCGTCTGTAGGCGCGATGTGATGACGTCATCACATCACGCCTAAATTATTTCAGTGGCGTGAGAGAGGAGCGGCGGGGGATGCGATGGAAGAGGTAAGTGAAGGGGCCCATGAAACAGGGGGGCAAATGAAGGGGAGGGGGGAACGGCATGGCACTGTGGAAGATGAAGGGGGTGGGGAGAGCATGGCATGATACTGGGGCAGATGAAGGGGGGGAATGGCATGATACTGGGGCAGATGAAGGGGGTGGGGAGAGAATGGCATGACACTGGGGCAGATGAAGGGGGTGGGGAGAGAATGGCATGACACTGGGGCAGATGAAGGGGGGAGGAGAATGGCATAACACTGGTGCAGATGAAGGGGGTGGGGAGAGAATGGCATGACACTGGGGCAGATGAAGTGGGGGGGGAGAATGGCATGACACTGGGGCAGATGAAGGGGGGAATGGCATGACACTGGGGCAGAATGGCATGACACTGAGGAAGATGAAGGGGGAGAATGGCATGACACTGGGGCAGATGAAGGGGGGGAATGGCATGACACTGGGGCAGAATGGCATGACACTGAGGAAGATAAAGGGGGGAGAATGGCATGACACTGGGGCAGATGAGGGGGGAACGGCATGACAATGGGGCAGAGATGGGGGGACATGAAACTGTGGGCAGTTGAAAGGGGGAGAACAGCATGAAACTGAGGACAGAAATGGAGGGGGGACATGAAACTGGGGGCAGAGGAAGGGTGTATATGAAACTGGGGGAGAGATGGAGGGGGGTATATAATTTACGGGTGATTGTAGGAGGATTATACTGTGTGGGAGCACATGAAAAATGAATGGGCGGAGTCAACAGAAAAGTGGGCGAGGCTAAATTTGCCGCACATTTTCTCCCTCTTTCTACTCTTCAAAAGTTGGGAGGTAATACATAATTGGTATGTCACAAAATAAAGTAGTTTTAAAATGGCGGGGGGGGGGGGGGGGGGGCAGACACTTAGGCTGTATGGGGCCCCAAAATTCCTGATGGCGGACCTGATCTCATATATGTACATACAGGGACCCTGCATACATACATGCATGTGATTATGTGGGAAGGGATTACATTGCTAGAGAAATTATACTATATAGGGGGTTATATTGGTGGAGACATTATACAGTATAGGGGGTTACATTGCTGGAGACATTATACTGTATAGGGGGTTACATTGCTGGAGGCATTATACTGTATAGGGGATACATTGCTGGAGACATTATACTGTATAGGGGGTTACATTGCTGGAGGCATTATACTGTATAGGGGATACATTGCTGGAGGCATTGTACTGTATAGGGGGTTACATTGCTGGAGACATTATACTGTATAGGGGGTTACATTGCTGGAGGCATTATATTGTATAGGGGGTTACATTGCTGGAGACATTATACAGTATAGGGGGGTTACATTGCTGGAGGTAGGGGGTTACATTGCTGGAGACATTATACAGTATAGGGGGTTACATTGCTGGAGACATTATACCGTATAGGGGGTTACATTGCTGGAGACATTATACCGTATAGGGGGTTATATTGGTGGAGACATTATACAGTATAGGGGGTTACATTGCTGGAGACATTATACCGTATAGGGGGTTATATTGGTGGAGACATTATACAGTATAGGGGGTTATATTGGTGGAGGCATTATACTGTATAGGGGATACATTGCTGGAGACATTATATTGTATAGGGGGTTACATTGCTGGAGACATTATACTGTATAGAGGATACATTGCTGGAGACATTATACCGTATAGGGGGGTTACATTGCTGGAGACATTATATTTTATAGGGGGTTACATTGCTGGAGAAATTATACAGTATAGGGGATACATTGCTGGAGACATTATACAGTATAGGGGGTTACATTGCTGGAGACATTATACCGTATAGGGGGTTACATTGCTGGAGACATTATACCGTATAGGGGGTTATATTGGTGGAGACATTATACAGTATAGGGGGTTACATTGCTGGAGACATTATACTATATAGGGGGTTACATTGCTGGAGACATTATACTGTATAGGGGATACATTGCTGGAGGCATTATACTGTATAGGGGATACATTGCTGGAGACATTATACAGTATAGGGGGTTACATTGCTGGAGGCATTATACTGTATAGGGGGTTACATTGCTGGAGACATTATACTGTATAGGGGGTTACATTGCTGGAGACATTATACTATATAGGGGGATACATTGCTGGAGACATTATATTGTATAGGGGGTTACATTGCTGGAGGCATTATACTGTATAGGGGATACATTGCTGGAGGCATTATACTGTATAGGGGGTTACATTGCTGGAGACATTATACAGTATAGGGGATACATTGCTGGAGACATTATACAGTATAGGGGGTTACATTGCTGGAGACATTATACCGTATAGGGGGTTATATTGGTGGAGACATTATACTGTATAGGGGGTTACATTGCTGGAGGCATTATACTGTATAGGGGGTTACATTGCTGGAGACATTATACTATATAGGGGGTTACATTGCTGGAGACATTATACTGTATAGGGGATACATTGCTGGAGGCATTATACTGTATAGGGGATACATTGCTGGAGGCATTATACTGTATAGGGGGTTACATTGCTGGAGGCATTATACTGTATAGGGGGTTACATTGCTGGAGGCATTATACTGTATAGGGGGTTACATTGCTGGAGGCATTATACTGTATAGGGGGTTACATTGCTGGAGACATTATACTGTATAGGGGGTTACGTTGCTGGAGACATTATACTATATAGGGGGATACATTGCTGGAGGCATTATACTGTATAGGGGGTTACATTGCTGGACACAAATCAAATCAAATCAAAAATGCTTTATTGGCACGTCCGAATAGGTATTTGGCATTGCCAAAGCTAGTAAAGTGGGCGGGGGGGGGGCGTTGGGTTGGGTGGGTGGTGGGTATGGCGGGGGGTTTGGGTTATAACAGTCCATGGAGTCTCATCTTCCTCTTCGTTGGTGGCTGCTATATGGGGGGGGGTTGGAGGTGGGGTGGGGCAGGGCGGTTGGTTTGGGGTATAACAGTCCATGGAGTCTCGTGTTCCTCTTCGTTGGTGACTGCTATATGGGGGGGTGGGGGTGGGGTGTGGTGGGTGTTTTGGGATAAATATAACAGTCCGTGGAGTCTCATCTTCCTCTTAGTTGGTGACCGCTATATGGGGAGGTGGGGGTGGGGTGGGGAGGGTGTATTGGGATAAATATAACAGTCCGTGGAGTCTCATCTTCCTCTGGTTTGGTGACAGCTGGACACGTATTGGGCAGCGATCTCCACAGTGGCCTCTTCTTCTCCCAGTAGGATGTAGAGTTTCCTCTTCTCGTCTGCAGATATGAAGTCTGGGATGTGGGCAGAGAGTCTTTGGTAGTAGACGGCCCTCACAGCTGAGTATTTGGTGCAGTGTAGCAGGAAGTGGGTCTCGTCTTCTAGGACCCCCTGGTCACAGTGCTGGCACAGTCTCTTCTCCCGTGGCTTGTACGTCTGCCTGTATCGCCCCGTCTCTATCTCTAGGTTGTGGGCGCTCAGTCTGTACCGGCTCAGGGTCTGTCTGTGCTTGGGGTGGCGTATTCTCTCCAGGTAGGTGGCCATGGTGTAGTCCCTTTGTAGGGATTGGTACACGGTGAGTTTCTTGGAGTTATTTATTTCATTTCTCCATTCTTCAATGTACCGCTCTCTGTTTGCCTCTGTGGTCGCCTTTATTTCGGCCTTGGTTATCATCTGTTGGAGTTTTTGGTTTGGTGGTTGGCTGCTGTTTGGTTGGTGAGTGTCTGGTTTGCTCAGGTGGCTTAGCCAGGCTTGGTGGTGGTAGGAGTCGGACTTGCTCACCTGGATGTGTGCCTGGAAAGCTAGCGCCCTCTTCTGTATGGTGAGCCATAGGGGGAGTCTGCCTAGCTCTGCCCTGCAGGCCATGTTGGTGGTGTTGCGATGGACATGGAGCAGGTATTTGCAGAACTCCAGGTGGAAGTTCTCTGTTGGGCTGGAATCCCACTTTAACTGGTCTGGGTAGGTGGCTGGGCCCCAAACTTCACTGCCATAGAGAAGGATCGGGGAGATGACTGCGTCAAATATCTTCAGCCAGACCCTCACCGGTGGTTTGAGGTGGTACAGTTGTCTTCTGATGGCGTAGAAGGTTCTGCAGGCTTTTGCTTTCAGGGTTTCTATTGCTGCTTTGAAGCTTCCTGATTGGCTGAGCTCCAGCCCCAGGTAGGTGTAGCTGTTGGTTTTCTCCAGTGTGGAGCCGTTCAGTGTGAATTGTGGGGTGGTGGAGGCTTTGTTTTGGCCCTTCTTCTGAAATACCATGATTTTGGTCTTCTTCTGGTTGATGGGTAGGGCCCATGTGGTGCTGAATTTTTCCAGCACTGACAGGCTTTCTTGGAGATCTTTCTCGGTGGGGGCCAGGAGTAGGAGGTCATCGGCGTATAGCAGGAACTTCACCTCTCGATTGTTCAGGGTGAGGCCTGGGGTTGGTGAGGCCTCCAGGGCTGTAGCCAGTTCATTGATATAGATGTTGAAGAGCGTTGGGCTCAGGCTACAGCCTTGTCTGACCCCTCGGGCCTGTTGGAAGTATGCGGTCCTTTTCCCATTCACCTTCACACTGCACTGGTTTCCGGTGTAGGAGCTCTTGATGACGTCGTACGTTCTTCCTCCTATTCCACTCTCTAGGAGTTTTAGGAGTAGGCCTGGGTGCCATACTGAGTCAAACGCCTTCTTAAAATCTACGAAACAGGTGAATATCTTGCCTCTTCTGGTGTTGTGGACGTGCGTCTTGATGAGGCTGTGCAGGGTGTAGATATGGTCTGTGGTGTGGTGGTTTGGCATGAACCCTGCTTGGCTCTTGCTGAGGACCCCGTGTTGTGTGAGGAAGGTGAGGATTCTGTTATTGATGATGCTGTTTAACAGTTTCCCCAGCGTGCTGCTGACGCAGATCCCTCTGTAGTTGTTGGGGTCATATTGGTCCCCATTCTTGTAGATGGGGGTTATGAGCCCTTTGTTCCAGTCTTCGGGGAAGTGTCCAGCATTGAGCACGAGGGTGAATAGCTTTGCCAGTGCCGCGTGTATTGCTAGAGGGCTGTATTTGATCATCTCTGGTAGGATGCCGTCAGGGCCACTGGCCTTTTTGCCTTTCAGGAGGGCAATTCTTTCCTGTATATCTTTTATGGTGATTGGCGAGTCCAGAGGGTTCTGGAAGTCTTTGATGACTTTCTCCATGTCCCTCAGTTTGGTGATTATCTGTTGCTGTTCTGGAGTTAGTTCTTCTGGGATGTTTTTGTAGAGACCTCTGAAGTAGTTGAGCCAGATATTGCCATTTTGGATGTGGAGAGAGTTTTTCTTGGGCTTTGTGCCCATGTGGTGCCAGGTCTCCCAGAATGAGCTGTCCTGGAGGGAGTCCTCTAGTTGTTCTATTTTGTGGGAGAGGTATCTCTGTTTCTTCTCTCTGAGGGTGCCCTTGTATTGCTTGCATAGATTGTTGTAGGCTTCCCTCACTTCCTTGTTGTTGGGGTCCCTGTGTTTTTGGTTGGAGGCTGTTCTTAGGGTATGGCGTAGTGCTCTGCAGTCGCTGTCGAACCATTTGTGGGACTGTTGGTTTGTCTTATTGGTTTGGTTCGTTTCAGGCCTGCTAGTTCTGCTGTGGTCTGTAGGATGTACTTGAGATCCTTCACAGCTCTGGTGACTCCCTGTTGGTCTGGCTGATAGGTGTTTGTATGGAAGTTTGTGAGCAGTGTCTTGATTTCAGGTCGGTTGGTTGCGTTGGTATATTCTATGGCCTGTTGGTTGGCCCATTTGAAATGTCTTGGTAGGTTGTAGAGGCCGGACTGTTGGGGCTCATGTGTGGGTGTTTTGTTCCTGGTTCTCATGTATAGTAGGATCTGGTTGTGGTCTGATAGATGGGAGTCAGGTGCGATTGTGAAGTCTTCAATGTCTGACAGGTCTGCATCTGTAATGGCATAGTCCACCACGCTGTTGCCCACTTGAGAGTTTAGTGTGAAGCGTCCTCTGGGATCGCCTGTGGTACGTCCGTTTATTATGTACAGTCCTAGGCTTCGGCACATGTTCAGCAGTTGTCTCCCACTCTTGTTGACAATTCTGTCTTAGCTGTTTCTTCTTGTCTGTGTGGGTTCTGGGTGGTGGATCTCACTACCGTGCGTATGTGGGTTGTCGTCAGGGGGCAGGTAGTCTAACTCTGTGCCTGTCCTTGCATTCAGGTCTCCGCATATTAGTACTCTGCCTTTGGGTTGGAAGTGGACAGCTTCCCTTTGTAGGACCTCGTAAGTGTCGGGGTCGTGGTAGGGGGACCCTGGTGGGGGCATATATACTGCACAGAGATAGATGTCCTGCTGGCCGCTGAGGATGGAGCTGCTTATTTTTATCCATATGTGATTAGTTCCACGTTTGGTAGCTTTTACGTGTTCTTTGAGCTCCTCCTTGTACCATATTAGTATGCCTCCTGAGTGGCGGCCATGTTTGGTGGTCTTATTTTTCTGGGCGGGCACTGAGAGTTCCTTGTAGCCCATGGGTGTTAGGGACTCGTCATCTGCCCGGGTCCATGTCTCTAGGAGGATTTGAATGTCTATGTTTTTTAGTCTGTCTATGAAGTCTGGATCTTTTGATTTAGATCCAAAGGCTGAGGCGTTCAGCCCTTGTATGTTCCAACTACTAATAGTTAGTGATTTCATCTTCGGTGTGTAAACCTTGTAATGAGCTGTCCTGCAGAGGACGGGCTGGGTTCTTGGTTGGTTGCAGTGTGGCCAGGTATTGGTTTATGTGCATTGCTGTTGTGGCCATTGTAGTGACCGCATGCTCTATTCTCTTTATTGTCTCTATGTCGGTGCTCTGGGTTGCTCTGGTTGGCTTTTTCTTGATAGGTGGCATCTTTGGGGGGTTCTGTCTTGGATATTGGCGGTTGTCGGGTATTATTTCCATGGTTCTTTGTCTTGTTTGTTGTCTAGGCCCGGGGGCTCTGTTGAGCACTAAGTCTTTGAATTCCTTCGCTAGGAGGCTGACGCCATGTTTATTGAGGTGTTTGTCATCATATAGGTGACGCTTATCTATGGAGGGGTGTTGTGCCAGGGTGATGCCTGATGTTTGTCTGATTCTGGTCGCCAGCTCTTTGTTGATCCCCATGATGGTAGCTTCAGAGATGTCTTCTGGTGGGAGCAGAGATGACAGGATGATACTACTGTCTGGGAACTGTTGCTTTGCTTTCTCTGCTAGTTGGACCAGTTGGCCCGCTGTCTGTTGGGGCTGGTCAGAGAGATCTTCTGTGCCTGTGTGTATGACAATGTGTTTCGGGGTGGTGAAGAAAGGCTTGCAAATGACAGTATTGGCTTTTTCAATGGTTGGGCTGTGGATTTTCTTGACTCTTTGCCGTGGGAAGAGCTTTCTTGTATTAATGTACTTGCCATTGGAGTCTATGATCAGGACTATATCTGGGTTTGAGTTTCTCGTTGTTTGGGTTCTCTCTGGCTCTATGTCTGGGGTGATGGGCAGTTCTGGGCTTTCTTGTGATGTTTGAGGCATTTCTGGCTTATTGATACCTTGATCAGAGTCTGTTGTGTTTTCCTCCCCCTCTTCCTTAGATCTTATCTCTTGTGCCTGTAGTTTCAGGCCTGATAACTCTTCCTTTAGTTCTGTGATTTCTTGTAGGCACTGCGTCATTTTATCCCACAGCTTGACATTCTCTTGCTGGCAGGCTGCTATCTCTTTTCTCAGATTTGTGTTTTCCTGGATAAGTTTGTGGATGGCTTTTGTGTCGCCATTTGTGCTGGACAGTTCGTTGACATTACAGTTTCTATTATAATTGTGTTTATAGATAGTAAAATCTCTCTCCAGCTGGGATACAATCTCTGTGAGGGACTCTACTGAGAGGTGTGAGGAGTCGGGGGAGGGCTTGCTGGCTTGTGTACTGGCAGTGTTGGGGGATGTCACGGGTAATTCACCTGAGTCAGTGGGTGATCCTGTGTCTGTGCCCCTTTTTAGTTGTGCCTGATTCTTGATCTCTGGGAATTTTTCTATACACTGGAGAAGCCTATCTTCTTTTCCTTGAATCATTAAAGTCCCACTAGTAAAAATGGTTGTTGTGAGAATCACTTCGCCGGCCCCTTGTGGGTTTTTTATTCTGATTGTTATTTTGCCTGTATCCGCCTCTTCTGTTGTTGTACTCTTGTAGCACATTATACTGTATAGGGGGTTACATTGCTGGAGACATTATACAGTATAGGGGGGTTACATTGCTGGAGACATTATACAGTATAGGGGATACATTGCTGGAGACATTATATTGTATAGGGGGTTACATTGCTGGAGACATTATACAGTATAGGGGATACATCGCTGGAGACATTATATTGTATAGGGGGTTACATTGCTGGAGACATTATACCGTATAGGGGGTTATATTGGTGGAGACATTATACAGTATAGGGGGTTACATTGCTGGAGATATACTATATAGGGGGTTACATTGCTGGAGACATTATATTGTATAGGGGATACATTGCTGGAGACATTATACTGTATAGGGGGTTACATTGCTGGAGATATTATACCATATAGGGGGATACATTGCTGGAGATATTATACTATATAGGGGGTTACATTGCTGGAGGTATTATACTGTATAGGGGGTTACATTGCTGGAGACATTATACTGTATAGGGGGTTACACTGCTGGAGACATTATACCGTATAGGGGGTTACATTGCTGGAGACATTATACTGTACAGGGGTTTACATTGCTGGAGACATTATACCATATAGGGGGTTACACTGCTGGAGACATTATACCGTATAGGGGGTTACATTGCTGGAGGCATTATACTGTATAGGGGGTTACATTGCTGGAGACATTATACTGTATAGGGGGTTACATTGCTGGAGGCATTATACTGTATAGGGGGTTACATTGCTGGAGGCATTATACCGTATAGGGGGTTACATTGCTGGAGGCATTATACTGTATAGGGGGTTGCATTGCTGGAGGCATTATACTGTATAGGGGGTTACATTGCTGGAGGCATTATACCGTATAGGGGGTTACATTGCTGGAGGCATTATACTGTATAGGGGGTTACATTGCTGGAGGCATTATACTGTATAGGGGGTTGCATTGCTGGAGGCATTATACTGTATAGGGGGTTACATTGGTGAGTCCCTGGTATAATCTATGTACAGAGATGCCGCCCCTGCAGCCACTTTTAGGTGAGGTTTCTGTTCTTCTCGCTGCGATGTGTCGGGAATCCACTTGTAAGAAAATAAATAAAATGTGAGAAGTTGTTAACAAAGTTTCCGACAAAGTGTCAGAGGCGCAAATAGCTGCGAATTTCCTGCGAGTCCTGTCCCTGCCTCAACCCTGGAAACTTCCACATCACTTCTCATTGGTCTGAGGAAAGTTTCATTAACACTTCATTAACTTCGCTGCAGCTCAGAATCAGAACAATACATGGAAGCTCCAGCAGGGGGCAGAACTTCAGATCCTCAGCGCAGCACTAATGTTAAGAAGTACCAGCACTCATACAGTATAATGCCCCAGCGCTCATACAGTATAATGTCCCCAGGACTCATACAGTATAATGTCCTCAGCACTCATACAGCATAATGCCCCCAGCACTCATACAGTATAATGTCCTCAGCACTCATACAGTATAATGCCCCCAGCACTCATACAGTATAATGCCCCCAGCACTCATACAGTATAATGCCCCCAGCACTCGTACAGTATAATGTCCTCAGCACTCATACAGTATAATGCCCCCAGCACTCATACAGTATAATGCCCCCAGCGCTCATACAGTATAATGCCCCAGCGCTCATACAGTATAATGCCCCAGCACTCATACAGTATAATGTCCCCAGCACTCATACAGTATAATGCCCCCAGCACTCATACAGTATAATGCCCCCAGCGCTCGTACAGTATAATGCCCCCAGCGCTCGTACAGTATAATGCCCCCAGCACTCATACAGTATAATGCCCCCAGCACTCATACAGTATAATGCCCCCAGCACTCGTACAGTATAATGTCCTCAGCACTCATACAGTATAATGCCCCCAGCACTCATACAGTATAATGCCCCCAGCGCTCATACAGTATAATGCCCCCAGCACTCATACAGTATAATGCCCCCAGCACTCATACAGTATAATGCCCCCAGCACTCGTACAGTATAATGTCCTCAGCACTCATACAGTATAATGCCCCCAGCACTCATACAGTATAATGCCCCCAGCGCTCATACAGTATAATGCCCCAGCGCTCATACAGTATAATGTCCCCAGCACTCATACAGTATAATGTCCCCAGCACTCATACAGTATAATGCCCCCAGCACTCGTACAGTATAATGCCCCAGCGCTCATACAGTATAATGTCCCCAGGACTCATACAGTATAATGTCCTCAGCACTCATACAGTATAATGCCCCCAGCACTCATACAGTATAATGCCCCAGCGCTCATACAGTATAATGTCCCCAGGACTCATACAGTATAATGTCCTCAGCACTCATACAGTATAATGTCCTCAGCACTCATACAGTATAATGCCCCCAGCACTCATACAGTATAATGCCCCCAGCGCTCGTACAGTATAATGCCCCCAGCGCTCGTACAGTATAATGCCCCCAGCGCTCATACAGTATAATGCCCCCAGCACTCGTACAGTATAATGCCCCCAGCACTCGTACAGTATAATGCCCCCAGCACTCGTACAGTATAATGCCCCCAGCACTCGTACAGTATAATGCCCCCAGCGCTCGTACAGTATAATGCCCCCAGCGCTCGTACAGTATAATGCCCCCAGCGCTCATACAGTATAATGCCCCCAGCGCTCATACAGTATAATGCCCCCAGCGCTCGTACAGTATAATGCCCCCAGCACTCATACAGTATAATGCCCCCAGCGCTCGTACAGTATAATGCCCTCACCACCTATATTGTATAAGGAAAATGTTTGTTCTCGTACCGTGTTAGCCAGTGGGTAGGAAATATTAAAAAAAAAAAAAAAACTTGCTAGTCTTCAGTAGTTGATCCCTTTTTAATGGCTCACTAATAATGATGACAGATTACAACGTTTCGGGAACTCTAGGCTCCTTTCTCAAGGAAATTTAAAAACCATTTCTGAAGGAGCAGATTTATGTACAAAAGGACACAAAGGGATAGAAGTCCAGGAGGAAGGGGGGGGGGGCATTAGTTATTGGTAGAAACAATGTAAACAGTTCCAGGTTCTTATCAGTACTCAGGGTCTCAGGTCAGTGATTTCTGTAAGATGCCATAAACCCATGTGACAGATTTAACCCCTTCTCCAGTGTTTGAAGCAGGGTCATAAGTTTATACTCCTAAATCCGTCGCTCTTTCCTTGATTTAAAATTCCCTCTTGAAATCAAAACTTTCATGTGATCGGTGATATTATGATCCTCTTTGCAGAAATGTTTTGACACGGGAAGGTCCATTCTTCGTTCTCTAATTGTATGGCGATGTGAATTCATCCGCATTCTAAGCTGCTGTCCAGTCTCTACAACACACAGATTTTCAGTGAAAATGAGTTGAAATTGGGACATACCTCCCGCCGACCGGGACCTCGGGACAGGACACCAAATTCGTGAATGTCCCGCGGAAATCGGGACGGTTGGGAGGTATATGCATATTAACTACTCACTCCCTGACCCCAGGTAAGCATTCGGCAGGAATGTGAACAGTTACAGAAGCGCTCATTGCACTCTAGGTGGACTCTTATCTTTGTCTGTTGACTTGTGACCCTCCAATGGTCTTTGCATGGCCCACCCAAGCGGTTATGACCAACGGGTTGGAAAAGAGTGGTCTAACTGGTGGGAAGCTCCAGCTTCCAGGTCACAGGCCACTGGTATAGTGCACAGTATATACAAGACATGGTGTGACAGGGCACATCTTTATCATGGCGCCTCCATATGGCAGGAAATAAGTGTTATATGGAGGCAGCAGGGACTCCGTATTCCTCTGTGCAGGCCACATACACTCTACTCTACACATACAGTATCATCTATGGCAACATTTAAGGGAACTTAATTGACAAAATGGCGACCCAAGGCTGAGTCATAGGAGAATGTGCAATGTAAAGCATAGAAGTCGTGCCAACTATCCAGGAATCATGGCTGTAATATGACGATTTTGCCATAGTCAGGTCTGCTGTGGCCCCAACCTATGAGGCCTTAGCCTAAAACATGAATGGAGCAGATTTTTTGGCACACAATCCATGCAAACACGGGGAGAACAGCTTAGCAAATCTGCCCCACTGTATCTAAGTCTAATACAGAATATTCAGAGACGTCCCACAGCTTCCTGCCTTCCTGAAAATCCCGTCCCAAGGATCTCACCAGGGAGGAATCAGCGGGTCCGGCAGCGTCTTACAAGTCCTCATTTCCCATTAATACTCTGGTTATCAGCTTGGGACATGGACGAGGCCCCGGCCCCTCCAACCATTCTCACACACATAAAGAATTGAATTCCTCCTGATATGATGACAGATGTCTGAAGTTCTCAGGGCTGAAGAAAACTTTTATCCACCACTGGATTACAGAGCTTTGAAGCCTGGGGGCAAGTAGACAGTCATCCATCAATTCCTGAGCGCAAGGGAAATCTCATCCAAGGTTTGCGGGATGATCTTCCTCTGAACTGCGATGTGAGTGCCAGGCCGTGTCTGATCCTTGGCCCCCTTGTCTGTAAATAATATTGTCCAGGAATCCTATCAACTTTCTCTGACCCATTTCAGAAGGAAAACTAGCGTAGGAATGACGTGGTCAGCTGGAGATACTTATACACAACCTACTGATCACGCATGAACTCAAGAGCCAGAACCTCCGTAAACACCGCCATAGACAGAGATGGACAATCCGGGTCATAAAGAGTTTGTTACATATTTTCCAAAAGTTTCAAGATTGGCCGAATCCAGAATTTTTGGAGTTCCCTACCCATAAATCCACCAAAGTTCATTAATATACTGCAGCGTCTCTTCAGGTCCCAAAGTATAATCAGAGACCAGGAAAGGTGTGTGAGTACTGCGCCATCTTTTCCAAAGGCCTATGATTGGGCTTCAGCAGTCACATGGGGAATGTGTTAATGTTACCACATACACTCAAAGAGCGTTGTTGATGCAACCCACGTAAGAGACCGCTGGAGGCCAGAAGACAAGCCAGACAGCTTGTGAAGGAGAACTTAATATTTTCCACAAAGATCCCAGCCCCATAGTGGTCCTGTATGGTATAATATGCCCCACACTGACCTCGCACAATGTAATATTCTCCCCACAGTGGCCCCCACAGTATAATATGCTCCACACTGACCTCACACAATATAATATGCTCCACACTGACCTCACACAATATAATATGCTCCACACTGACCTCACACAATATAATATGCAACCTACAGTGCCCCCATATAGTATAATATTCTCTTGACAGTGACCCCCACAGTATAAGTTGCTCCACACTGGTCTCACAATAGTATAATATGCTCCACACAGACCTCACACAATATAATATGCTACCTACAGTGCCCCCATATAGTATAATATTCTCTTGACAGTGACCCCCACAGTATAAGTTACTCCACACTGGTCCCACAATAGTATAATATGCTCCACACTGGTCCCACACAGTATAATATGCTCCACACTGACCTCACAATATAATATGTTGCGCACTGACCTCAAACAATATAATATGCTCCACACACTGGCCCCACACATTATAATATTCTCCATACAGTGGCCCTACATAGTATAATTTTCTCCCCACAATGGCCTCACACAATATAGTATTCTCCACACTGGCTCCACACAGTATAATATGCTCCAAACTGTCCCTCCACAGTATCATATGCTCTGGCAGCCCGAGCGATTTCGGCAAACCCCACGAAACTCGTTTTGATGAATATTTGTAAGGTTCAGCCATCCATTTTTTTTCGTTGGTATTATTATACACTGATACTCACCTTGTCTCACCTATCCCGGGCTTCCTTGCTCTATTGGGCTCTCTCCTACCTATGACTGACATCAGTTGCAGATGGGAAGAGCCACGAAGAGCAGGCTAGGGGATGTCAGGGGGGGGAGGGAGGTTGGAGAGTTGCATCTCTGAGTGCAGTAAGTAGTTAGTGTATCCTTTTTCTTCCTCCTCAGAATGTCTTCTTCTTCCTCCACTGTTCCGCCTAGAAGGAAGGCTACTTCCAAAAGGAAGCATCTGGCGTGCGCTTCTTGTAGAGTGCCGAAGCCTGATGACTCCCAATATCGCTTCTGTCAGGGGTGCAGGGCCCCCTCTGTTGAAACAACTCCCATGCGAGAGATGGTGTCCTGGGTGAAGGGGTACGTCCAGGACTCCATGAAAAGAATGGAAGCCGTCTCCCTGGCCAAGAGGCCACGGCTGGATTGCGAATTGTCCCTGCCGCCTCTGGAAAAGCTGCGCCTCAGGGATGTGGAGTCGTCTTCTAGTACGGAGGAGGAGAAGGAGATTTTTCCCCTGGACAAAATGTCCAGAGTATTCAAGACCCTAAGAATCAGAGACCGGGAAGGCGGGGAAGGCTCTAGCCGTAGGTCTCGTACCTTCAGGCCCTCTTCGGAGATGCTCCGCCTGATGGAGGGCGAATGGAGGCACCCGGAGAGATCCTTTGCGCCATCCACACGCTTCAAGGCACTTTTTCCCGTCTCTGAGAGTCAACTAAAGGCGTGGGGTCCCCCGACAAAGGTGGACGTCGCCGTGGCCAAGTTATCAAGGCGCTCCATCCTTCCATCAGAGGACGGCTCGGGCCTCAGGGACCCCATGGATCGCCGAGTCGAAGGATCTTTGAGGCGTGTATATTCGTCCGCCTCTGCCCAGGCCTCTTTGGGCATGGTCGCGAATGAGGTAGCAACTGGCTTACGCGCAGAACTGTCATCCCTGGCCAAGGACATCGATTCCGGCGTGGATCGTGATGATCTCCTCGCGGCAGTGTCCGACATCACGCTGTTGGTGGATCACCTGACAGAAGCTACCCATTTTCAGACCCGTCTGGCGGCTAGATCCATGGCACTGGCTACTGTGGCTCGCCGACCCCTATGGCTGAAGCCCTGGAAGGCTGACCTTACTTCCAAAAATAGCCTCTGTGGTCTCCCCTTTGAGCCCGGACGGCTGTTCGGAAGGGAGCTCGACCACATCATGGAAGGCTGGGCCGACTCTAAGAGCAAGAACCTGCCACAGCCCCTTGAAGGTCGGAGTACCTCCTTTCGAGGAAGAGGCACTCGAAGAGGCACCAGAGGCCAGCGGCGATCCGGGAAAGGAAGAGGTCGGGGCTCATCTCGTGGCCGTAAGAATGCCCCCTTCTAATTCCCTCTCAGTACACACCCCCCTTCCTACTCCCCCCCCCCCTCCCCTGGGGTGGGCGGTCGTCTTTCCCACTATGTGGAGGCCTGGCGGCAGAATATTCGGGACCCCTGGGTCATCCAGATGATCCAGGAAGGTTATAAAATTAATTTTGTTTCCCAGCCGCCAGAGAAGATGGTAAGAACCCGCCCTCTTCAGGGCCCCAAACAATTTCATCTGGAGAGATTGATTCAGGAGTACGTGGAAAAGGCCGCGCTAGAGATGGTTCCTCGCGCAGAACAAGGCACAGGCGTCTACTCTCCAGTCTTCTTGGTCCCCAAGCCATCAGGCGAGTGGCGTATGATCATCGATCTCAGGTATCTGAATCACTTCATCCGCAGGCTGCGGTTTCGCATGGAAACCATAAGGTCAGTACTACCTTTCATGCACCCTGGAGATCACTTCGTCACTCTGGACCTGAAGGACGCCTACCTCCATGTACCCATCTTTCTGGCACACCGAAAGTTCCTAAGGATTGCCGTAGACATACAGGGGAAAGAGGCGCACTTCCAGTTCGCAGCCCTCCCGTTCGGCATATCCTCCGCCCCCCACACCTTCACAAAGGTCATAGCTCCGGTCGCTGCCGCCCTGCGCCTTCAAGGCATATTCATAGTCCCGTACCTGGACGACTGGCTTCTGAAGGCTCATTCAAAGGAGGTTCTTACCACGCAGGTGCAGACCGTCGTAGCTCTACTAGACAAGCTGGGGTGGCTGGTAAACTGGCAGAAGTCAGTGATGGTGCCATCAACACGAGTTCAGTTCCTGGGACTTATTCTAGACTCTCTCAACATGACGGTCTCTCTACCCTCTCCTCGCAAAAGGAAAATTGCTCGGGCGGCACATCATTTGTCTTCCACACGGAAGGTCACCATCAGGACGGCGATGAAGGTCCTCGGATTGATGTCCGCTGCCCTAGATGCAGTTCCTTGGGCCCTATGGCATATGCGCCCTCTACAGAACGAGATCTTGAGAGTCTGGAATCACAGTCCTTCAGGTTTACAGAAGCCAATCCAGTTAACCATCAGCACCCGGCAAACCTTGCCCTGGTGGACCCATCTGCGAGATGGGAAGTCCTCGGTCCAGCCCGCCTGGACCCTGTTGACTACAGATGCCTCCCTCACAGGCTGGGGAGCTCATCTGGGGGAGACCCCGGTTCAAGGTACATGGAATCAGCGGGAGAGGACGCACTCATCCAACTGGCGAGAGCTTACCGCAGTTCATCGAGCCCTTCTGTCATTTGCACCACTTCTACGAGGGAAAGCGGTCAAAGTAAGATCAGACAATCTGACGACAGTCCACTATATCAACAAGCAGGGAGGAACCAGGTCCCCCTCGCTCATGCAAGTCACCAACCTGATCTTCTCCTGGGCAGAACGAAACCTCTCCCAGCTGGCCGCGGTACATATCCAGGGCCGCCTGAACATCCTAGCGGATCAACTCAGCAGAGGCCGGCCGACCGCAGGCGAATGGTCCCTGAACCAGGACATCTTCCACTACCTGACCAGGAGGTGGGGTCTCCCCGAGGTGGATCTGATGGCCACCCAACACAATGCCAAAGTAGAAAGGTTTTGCTCCCTGTACCGGGAAGACAACCCTTTGGCTGTGGATGCCCTGTCAATACCATGGAGGTTCGAACTGGCATACGTGTTCCCTCCCATCCCGATGATACCGAAGGTATTGGCGAAACTCAGGCAGGACCAGACTTCGGCAATAGTGATCATGCCGTTCTGGCCAAAAAGGGCATGGTTCACCGACCTTATCCTTATGAGTCGGGGGAACTACTGGAGGCTTCCACCAGTCAGGAACCTGGTGTCACTGAACAGTCGGCCGTGCCTGGGCCTAGACAAATTCAACCTCACTGCCTGGAGGCTAACCGCGCCGTACGCGCAGACAGAGGATTGTCCCAGGGAGTGCTAAGTACCTTAGCCCATTCAAGAGCAGAGGCAACCAATCAGAGCTACCAAAGGATCGCCCGGATATTCCGAGATTGGTGTACAGGCAGCCACCGCGATCCAGACAGAGATGCAGTCCTAGAGTTCTTACAGAACGGCTTGGAGAGAGGACTAGCACCTGCCATCCTCAAGGTTCAAGTGTCAGCTCTATCTGCTCTCCTGGAGACACGGTTATCACAAGATCCTCTTGTCAAACAGTTCCTTAGGGGGGCTGCCAGGCTCCGCCCCCAGGTACGGCCCCCTGTCCCCAGGTGGGACCTGGCCGCGGTTCTACAAGGGCTATGTGCGCCCCCCTTCGAACCATTATCTGAAGTGGACTGGAAGTACCTGTCATTTAAAGTGACCTTTCTGTTGGCAATAACCTCCGCCAAGAGGGTTGGCGAATTGCAGGCCCTAGCAGCCTCCGAACCTTTCATAACTTTCTTTCCTGACAGAGTACAGCTAAGGTTCGTCCCAGGATTCTTGCCGAAGGTACCCACACTTCAGAACACCAATCAAGTGGTCACCCTACCGGGCTTCTTTCCCTCCCCTGCCACTGAGCAGGAGGAGAAGCTACACACCCTGGATCTGGTAAGAGCACTACGTATCTACCTGGACCGTACAGCACCGTTCCGAAGATCAGAGAATCTTCTGGTTAATGTGTTTGGCCACAATAGAGGCGCTAAAGCATCAAAGGTAACCCTGTCTAGATGGATCAGAGAAGCTATCAGCTGTTCCCTACGGGCTCAGAATCTTCCTGTTCCAGATTTCCTACGAGCCCATGCCACCCGATCAGTGGCGACATCATGGGCAGAGACACGGTTCCTCTCTCTAGAGCAGATATGTGCTGCAGCCTCTTGGAGCTCACAGCTGACTTTTGCCAAACACTACAGATTGGACTGGCGTACGGCCGATGCTACAGCATTTGGGCAGTCCATCTTGGCATCAGCCTGCCAGGAGGTCCCGCCCTAGGGGAGATAATACTTGCTAAATCCCCAGTTGTGCTGCTGTTGGGCGTAGGGGGAAAGAAAGATTATGAATGATAATCTGTTTTCCCTTAGCCCAAACAGCAGCACAAGGCTCCCTCCCTAAGAGGTACTGTTGTACAGATTTTGTGTATGTGTGTGTAGCTCTTGGCATAGATTGCTCTGTATATCATACTTGTTACTAACACAAGGGAGGAGCAGGTCTTCCGGCCTCTTATAGAGGTCAAAAGCTGTTAGGTAATTAAAAATTCCACCTGTCCTAACAGCTCATAGGGGCAGGAATACCCCAGTTGTGCTGCTGTTTGGGCTAAGGGAAAACAGATTATCATTCATAATCTTTCTTTCTAGTCTGTGTTCTATTCTTCTCCAATCTGCGCAGAATTTTTCTGATCATTTCCTATTACATCACCTACAATCTTGATTAAACCCAAACCGTGCACCAGAACGCGCCCTCACCAATAACCTGCTAGACCTGTGTCCTGCTGATGATGTCACAATAGTCTTATCTTTATTGCCTGGCTTTAGGTCTATGATGAGTATCCATAGCACTATTTGTGTGCTGTAACGTCACAATACTGATTATCTCTAATCCTATAGCCCGGGTTCTATTATGAAGATGTCACAATTGTATTCATTTCTCTTTATTGCAAGGCTGCAGGATTAGCCGGGGTCACCAGGGTACAAGATGATCCCCCTGTGTGTATAGGGTCTACGGGTTTGTCCATCAATTTTTGCTGTTTTGCTCCGATCATGGAGGGCAACAAGCCTTAAGGATACGGATTGATTCAAGATCAATGTATTAATCTTACTAATAATGAATGTCTCTGTGAGTATATTGCAATCAAAGTAGAACCGGCGCATGTTCATAGGCATGATAACCAACATGATGCATACCGGTTAGAGGAAGTATTGTGAAATACAAAGTGAAGCAACTCTGCAAATAATCTGGAGTATAAAATATCTTACCGCATTGTGTACGGATACATGAACATATAGGGGTCAACATGGTTACAGACTACAATTAAACCCTGTGTGTAGTCAGATCCCGTCGTCTTGTTGACTGATGGCTATAGGTTTCCATGCATGGATCAATCTATCACTTTTCTAATCGTAAAACAAAACCAGGACACAAAGCGCAAACTAATTCCACCAATGTAACAATGATTTACAGAGAAAGTGTCACCAGGAAATGTTTCTTGAGAGTTTTTGGAGCTTTTATTATCTCTATTTAAGAAGGGGGCAGAGACTGGTTCAGGGACTGACACTGGCCTGAAGCAGATCCATGGGAGCGATGTCTAGGTGTAACCTCTGCAGAGACCATTAGGTAGAGACGGAAGTAGATAAGCAGCGACAATCCCTATAGTGACTAATGGATGTTGTGTCTTATCTACATAGACAGGACACCTGGGATCATCAGTGTGCTGATGTGTCTCTGCATAGTACCGTATTTTTCGGACTATAAGACGCACCTAGGTTTTAGAGGAGGAAAATAGGGAAAAAAAATTTTGAAGCAAAAAATGGTAAAATATTTAATATATGGGAGTTGTAGTTTTGCAACAGCTGCAAGGCCACATTGACAGGTGACCCTGCAGCTGTACGGGGATGCATAGAGTGTTTTTTTTTGCGGAGCCAGAAGTACTTTTTAGTTATACCATTTTGGGGAATATCTATTGCTTAGATCACCTTGTATTGAAAAAAAAAACCGGTGGTTTATGATATATGATTTTCTACTTTTATATATATATTCTAGGGACAGGAGGTGATTTAGAACTTTTATTTATTTCATATTTTTATTATATATTTTTAAAGCTTTTTTTTTTTTTTTTTTTTTTTTTACTATTTTATTCCCCCCGGGGGCTTGAACCTGCGGTCACTTGATTGCAAGTCCCATAGACGGCAATACAACTGTATTGCCGTCTGTGGGCCATTCTGTATATTAGTATTACGGCTGGTCATAGACCCAGCCGCAATACTAATATAGCAGTGACAGGCCGGGGAGCCTCATTAGGCTCCCGGCTGTCACCCGAACAGGTCGGCTCCTGCGATATCGCCGCGCAGGAGCCGGCCTGCAACTTCACAGGTATGGGGCCAGTGGGGACCGGGGGAGAAGGGGCCGCTGATACAGAGAGAGGCGGATGCCGGCGAGGGATAGACGCTGGCACACGTGCCGGGGCCTGAGACATCGCTACGCTCCTCTGCCCTGCATGAAGCCAGCGGCGGGGGGGACGGAGGAGCGGAATAGCATCACTCCTCCCGCTGATGGCTTCATGCAGGGCAGAGGAGCGCAGCAATGTCTCAGGCCCCGGCGTCTATCCCTTGCCGGCATCCGCCTCTCTATTACGGCGGGTGCCAGGCGCCACATTCGGACTATAAGACGCACCCTTCTTTTCCCCCCAAATTTGGGGGGAAAAAAGTGCGTCTTATAGTCCGAAAAATACGGTATTTAGCTTAGTGGTCAGGATTTTTAGGAATTTTAAAAAAAAAAATCTGAATAACCTGGAAATATTAAAAATCTTCACTCAAAATTCTTTTTAAATATATTGAAAACAAAACCTGATGAAAAATTATGTCACGCATTCTCCATCGCCCCATTGACCTTCTGGTGTTGCACTTCTAGGATGTGCTGGAACAGGAGACGAACTATACAGACCTATGAAGGTTACGCAGATCTGGATTCCTAATACGTTATGTTCTATCCACAAGTAGATTTTCCTGGACTGACAACAAGCATGTGAATAGAACTAGTTACGCCCCTGGCTGTTACTGTATATTTATAGCTTACCTATACTCAAAGTATACGTTATTTTAAAAAGATCCTTCATGTGAAACGTATCAGCGCCGACAAGTATCATCTGCAGTTATTCTGAAGCCGGAGGAGGCTCCTCAAATAACAGAGTGCTAGACAATGACATGTGAAATTATTGACTTCAGGAGAAACACAATTGTTAGTCTGTGAGATTTCAGTTTATTTTGTGCTATATAATCACACGAGGTCCAAGTAAGAACAGGTCTGGATGGCTTCTAAAAACAGAAGAGACGGTTACGGCGGACAGGAAACGGTCGTATTCCCAGACAGCCGTACAGTTGGCTCCAGAGTCGGGGAAGACGCTTTGAACTCTGCACAAAGTGTGTTTGGACTTCCCTGCTGTGATACTGTGGTTGTGATACTTCCTCTGTGCGGGGACTGACACCGCGAGAAGACATCAGCCACAGGGGAAATTGTATCACAAAAAACATCCGCTCAAGTCCAGCAAGGAAGTGACACCGAAAAGAGTGTTCTGTGGAAAATAAGATAGAAAATGTAATAATAATCATCGTAAAGAGCAGATACACTTATTACTGATAAGAAGATCCCGACACATACTGGAGACAGAGCAGAGGATAGTCCAACAAAATACAGACATCAAGTGTCAGAAATACAGCTATCATAATAACTTTACTGAGATAGGAGCTTATACATATACATAGTGTCGCCCCCAAATGCAAAATATAAAACTGTCTCCTATATATAATAATATACTTATCAAACTATTGATCCTACAAGAGTACAAGAATATAACTACTATAATACCGCCTATGTACAAGAATATAACTAGAAGTATAATCTTGTCAAACCGAAGGTTCGATATAAGGGTCCGCGACTCACAGCTTGTAAAAACTTTTCTTTTTATTTCATCCTTTTAAAATTTCTGTTTGCCACCATAGGCTGGAGTATACATTTAAACACAAAAAAACATAGTGTAGACAAGGTAGACACTGGACATGGTGAGTTAAAAACCGCTAGAAAACTGACGCGTTTCGGGACTATTGAGGCGTCCCTTACTCATAGTGAAACT
Organism: Leptodactylus fuscus; assembly: GCF_031893055.1. Taxonomy (NCBI): domain Eukaryota; kingdom Metazoa; phylum Chordata; class Amphibia; order Anura; family Leptodactylidae; genus Leptodactylus; species Leptodactylus fuscus. Next base: position 10,394,007 of record NC_134268.1, read on the forward strand.
AGCCTAGTTTCACTATGAGTAAGGGACGCCTCAATAGTCCCGAAACGCGTCAGTTTTCTAGCGGTTTTTAACTCACCATGTCCAGTGTCTACCTTGTCTACACTATGTTTTTTTGTGTTTAAATGTATACTCCAGCCTATGGTGGCAAACAGAAATTTTAAAAGGATGAAATAAAAAGAAAAGTTTTTACAAGCTGTGAGTCGCGGACCCTTATATCGAACCTTCGGTTTGACAAGATTATACTTCCATTTATTTACTCCAATGAGTCAAGGAGAATAGGGTCGTGCACCAACAATCATCATTTGAACGACTACAAGGGTGAGCTACTTTATATCTTTTCCTATTTAAGAATATAACTACTATAATACTGCTCCTACGTACAAGAATATAACTACTATAATACCGCCTATGTACAAGAATATAACTACTATAATACTGCTCCTATGTACAAGAATATAACTACTATAATACTGCTCCTATGTACAAGAATATAACTACTATAATACCACCTCCTATGTACAAGACTATAACTACTATAATACTACTCCTATGTACAAGAACATAACTACTATAATACTGCTCCTATGTACAAGAATATAACTACTATAATACTACCTCCTATGTACAAGAATATAACTACTATAATACTACTCCTATGTACAAGAATATAACTACTATAATACTACTCCTATGTACAAGAATATAACTACTATAATACTACCTCCTATGTACAAGAATATAACTACTATAATACTACTCCTATGTACAAGAATATAACTACTATAATACTACTCCTATGTACAAGAATATAACTACTATAATACTGCTCCTATATACAAGAATATAACTACTATAATACTACTCCTATGTACAAGAATATAACTACTATAATACTACTCCTATGTACAAGAATATAACTACTATAATACTACTCCTATGTACAAGAATATAACTACTATAATACTGCTCCTATATACAAGAATATAACTACTATAATACTACTCCTATGTACAAGAATATAACTACTATAATACTACTCCTATGTACAAGAATATAACTACTATAATACTGTCCCCTATGTACAAGAATATAACTACTATAATACTACTCCTATGTACAAGAATATAACTACTATAATACTACCTCCTATGTACAAGAATATAACTACTATAATACTACTCCTATGTACAAGAATATAACTACTATAATACTACCTCCTATGTACAAGAATATAACACTATAATACTACTCCTATGTACAAGAATATAACTACTATAATACTTCCTCCTATGTACAAGAATATAACTACCATAATACTGCTCCTATGTACAAGAATATAACTACTATAATACTGCTCCTATGTACAAGAATATAACTACTATAATACTACCTCCTATGTACAAGAATATAACTACTATAATGCTGCTCCTATGTACAAGAATATAACTACTATAATACTTCCTCCTATGTACAAGAATATAACTACTATAATACTTCCTCCTATGTACAAGAATATAACTACTATAATACTACTCCTATGTACAAGAATATAACTACTATAATACTTCCTCCTATGTACAAGAATATAACTACTATAATACTACTCCTGTGTACAAGAATATAACTACTATAATACTACTCCTATGTACAAGAATATAACTACTATAATACTACTCCTATGTACAAGAATATAACTACTATAATACTTCCTCCTATGTACAAGAATATAACTACTATAATACTGCTCCTATGTACAAGAATATAACTACTATAATACTACTCCTATGTATAAGAATATAACTACTATAATACTGCTCCTATGTACAAGAATATAACTACTATAATACTTCCTCCTATGTACAAGAATATAACTACTATAATACTTCCTCCTATGTACAAGAATATAACTACCATAATACTGCTCCTATGTACAAGAATATAACTACTATAATACTGCTCCTATGTACAAGAATATAACTACTATAATACTACTCCTATGTACAAGAATATAACTACTATAATACTACTCCTATGTACAAGAATATAACTACTATAATACTGCTCCTATGTACAAGAATATAACTACTATAATACTTCTCCTGTATACATAAATATAACTACTATAAGGGCTAGTTCACACGTGAACAAAGGGGCGGATTTTGACAGCGGATTTCGCTTCAAAATCCGCCCCTTTACAATGGTGGTCTATGTAGACCACCAGGCTTTTTTTTTCCGCTAGCGGAGAAAAGAAAGGACATGCCCTTTCTTCAGGCGGAAGCCGCGCGGGCTCAGCTCAGCTCAGCCCCGGCAGCTCCCGCCTATGTCGGCTCATTCATTCGAGCCGACAGCGGAGGGGAAAGCCGCGACCGCGATGGTCACGGCAGGCGGGTTTTGACAAGAGAGAGACGCGGCTCACCACGTCTCTCTTGGTGTCAAAACCCGCGCGGGCAGTTCACGTGTGAACTGACCCTAATACTGCCTCTATTTTCAAAGATATAAGTACTGTAATACTTATGTCTTGGATGAGTTTAGGAAGCTTTTGTCTATTTTGGAGTTGTTCACTGGAGCTTTCCGCAAACATTGGACATGTCCGGGCAGACTTGCAGTCACTTCTGCCTAATCATCCATGGCTCCCCGGTGATACAATTCCGTGTCTGTAGTCAGTATCTCCAGTGATGAGGCCAGGAAGGTATTTACTATCCTGAGCTAATAAAGACACAAACATACCGCACACTAATGGGCAGAGATTATACAGACGATACTGCTGGTTACTCCATTTGTAGGTCAGGATCACAGAAGTGCTAACAATCCATTTCTTTTTATTGCCCCCAATGCATCTTTGCTTAGAGTTTCAATTATATAAATATTACCGTGTTGTGTCCACAACTTCAATACAGACCTATGTGTCTCCTTGGTACCAGACTACAAACTATGTATGCAGTCATTTACATGGCGTCCTTCTCCATCTGTCCACTATCCTGATATCAAAGATTAGTAAGAAGAAGGTTCTGCAGGAGGAGAAGGCTTGTAAACAAGGAGACAGCAGGCAGTACCAAAGAGCCAATGAAGCAAATGACCAGGAACTGTGGCCACCATTCCAAAGAGACGGATAGCCAGGAGTCATATTTGGGGCAGGTAACCCTCCCATATTTACCAGGATATAATCTGCACCCCAAGACCTTAACATCATCCAGTCTGTCTGGGATGAGTACACATTAATCTATGGAATCCATGTGCAAATTCAGATTGTGTGTGGCCTTCATAAAGGTTTGGTACAGATTTGCAATCCTTGTTTGTTAATGTATCTAATAAGCAAAGTAAGAGGATATAGTCTTCTTTCTAAAGCTCCGTTTCTGTTCACAGCTCCTATGCAGGCCTATGTGCACAAGGCGTATGTAGTTTCTGTACACAGATTGTAACCCTGTATATAAAGTGATCCTGCAGGTATACATAACTATATGTAACCAGGGGCGTAACTACCGTGGTAGCAGCAGTAGCAGCTGCCACAGGGCCCGGGCCATTAGGGGGCCCGGTGACAGCCGCTACCGCTGCGTTTTTTTTTTAAAATAGGCTGTTACGGGCCCTATTCACTTGCCGATCCTGGCTGGGCCAGGATCGGCAAGTGACACCGCGGGCCCCACAGGGGCTATCATTATACTCGGGGGTCTTTGCAGACCCCCGAGTATAATGATCGGCGGACCGGGAGAGGTAAGGGAACATAAAAAACTGTTACTTACCTCTCCGCGATCCTGCCAGGCCTCCGTCCTACTGTTGTCTGATGTCTCTGACGTCACATGAACCCGGCATGCTTCCCGGGTCATGTGACGTCCGACGTCATTAACGAAGGACGCGAGAGGAGGACAGCACAGGAGCCGGGGAACAGGTAAGAAGCAACAGTGGGGTTTTTTTTTATGTTTTTATTCCCCGGGTCTCTGATTATTATACTCTGGGGTCTGAAAAGACCCCAGAGTATAATAATTGTTTATGGGTGTCCACAGAGGGACACTATTGGGGTTAATACTGTGTGCAGGGGCCACTATTGGGGTATAATACTGTGTGCAGGGGCCACTATTGGGGTATAATACTGTGTGCAGGGGCCACTATTGGGGTTAATACTGTGTGCAGGGGCCACTATTGGGGTTAATACTGTGTGCAGGGGACACTATTGGGGTTAATACTGTGTGCAGGGGACACTATTGGGGTTAATACTGTGTGCAGGGGCCACTATTGGGGTTAATACTGTGTGCAGGGGACACTATTGGGGTTAATACTGTGTGCAGGGGCCACTATTGGGGTTAATACTGTGTGCAGGGGACACTATTGGGGTTAATACTGTGTGCAGGGGACACTATTGGGGTTAATACTGTGTGCAGGGGCCACTATTGGGGTTAATACTGTGTGCAGGGGACACTATTGGGGTTAATACTGTGTGCAGGGGACACTATTGGGGTTAATACTGTGTGCAGGGGACACTATTGGGGTTAATACTGTGTGCAGGAGCCACTATTGGGGTTAATACTGTGTGCAGGGGACACTATTGGGGTTAATACTGTGTGCAGGGGACATTAGTGCCAGTAAGGGACATTATAGAGTGCGGAGGAGGGGGTCGGTCGAGGTCTTCGGCGTCAGTTGGGATGGGGGGGGCATGTCAAAAGTTCGCCACGGGGCCCCGCCATTCCTAGTTACGCCACTGTATGTAACTGTAACTACAGTAGTATATGTAACTATACGTAACCCCTGAGCTCTCTACAGACACATTTTCTGGTGCAGTTGCTACATGGTTACGTATTTAGTACAATCCTGAAGTGATACATAACTCTCCTGCTTCTTCTCAACCTCCTTCTAAGATACGTAGTGACATCTTTGGTTAGTATAGTCAGTCTTAATCACATACAGGTATAAGTCCCTAGGATAACATAGCTGGTACTTTCATGTCACTGTGACGGTATTAGGTGGAGAAGACATTGGCAGTGAGAGAAGAGACTGGGAGGGAGAGCGGTTTCTATGAAATGAGAACTTGCAGTGTAAGGGCTCTGAACTTACAGCAGTACAAGTACGGGACAATCACTTAGGTCTAAACTTGAAACTCCATAAGCAGAAAACACCCACTGAGCTCTGAACTTACAGATCCATAAGCACGGAACACAAGCTCAGCTCTGAAACTGCATTCTACAACCAGTAGATATTAGCTGAACTCTGAGCATACCTCCCAACCGTCCCGATTTCCACGGGACAGTCACGATTTGGGTGACATGTCCCGCGGTCCCGGTTGGAGGGAGGTATGTCCCGATTTCAACTCAGATCTGCGTCCAGAGGACGCAGATCTGAGTTGAACACATACGCAGCTGAAGAAAGGAGCTGACACAGGTCAGCTCCTCTCTTCGCCGCTGCCCGCCTCTCTCGCTGACACATGCGGCTGAAGGAAGGAGCTGACACAGGTCAGCTCCTCGCTTCGCCGCTGCGTGTCTCTCTCGCTGACACATATGCGGCTGAAGCGAGGAGCTGACCTGTGTCAGCTCCTCGCTTCGCCGCTGCCGCCGGCTCCTGGCTTGTAGAGGAGCCGGCAGCAGCGGCGAAGCGAGGAGCTGACACAGGTCAGCTCCTCGCTTCAGCCGCATAGGAGCCGGCGGCAGCGGCGAAGCGAGGAGCTGACACGGGTCAGCTCCTCGCTTCAGCTGCATATGTGTCAGCGAGAGAGGCGCGCAGAGAGCGGCGAGGGAGGAGAAGGTAAGTGTAATGTGCAGGTGGAACGTGAATCTGGGGGCAGATGAAGGAGAGGACGGCATGACACTGGGGGCAGAGATGGAGGGGACGGCATGACACTGGGGGCAGATGAAGGAGGGGACGGCATGACACTGGGGGCAGAAATGTGGGGACATGAATCTGGGGGCAGAGATGGGGGACATGAATCTGGGGGCAAAGATGGAGGGGACATGAATCTGGGGGCAGAGATGGAGGGACATGAATCTGGGGGCAGAGATGTGGGGACATGAATCTGGGGGCAAAGATGGAGGGGGGACATGAATCTGAGGGCAGAGATGGGGGGACATGAATCTGTGGGCAGAGATGTGAGGACATGAATCTGGGGGCAGAGATGGAAGGGGGACATGAAACTGGGGGCAGATGAAGGGTGTATATGAAACTGGGGGAAAGATAGAGGGGGGACATATAATTTATGGGTGACTGTAGGAGGATTATACTGTGTGCGGGGAGCACGTGAAAAATTAACAAGTGGGTGGAGTCAACACAAAAGTCACCAGCCAGAGACACCAGCTAAGCTCTGACCTGGTGAACCTACAAGCGGAAAACACCCACTGAGCCCTGCAGGCTGGGTTCATGTGATGTCAGAGACGTCAGACAACTAGGCCGAAGCCTGCCCAGAGCCTGGAGAGGTAAGTAACACAGTTTTTTATGTTTCTTACGTCTCCCGCTCCTCCGATAATTATACTCGCGGATCTGCAAAGACCCTTGAGTATAATAATAGTCTTTGTGGGGCCCGCGGTATCACCTACCGATCCCGGCCCAGCCAGGATCGGTAAGTAAATAGGGCCCGTAACAGCTGGAATAACTCCAGCCAGTAACGGCCTATTAAGAAAAAAGAACAAACCGTGGCGGTAGCGGCTGTCACCGGGCCACCTAATATCCCGGGCCCTGTGGCAGCAGCTTCCGCGGTAGTTACGCCACTGACTAAGTTGTACATTTGCAGATACACATGTAGGAAACACCCATTGCGCACTGAACCGGCACGACACAAGTAGGGGACACTCTCAGATCTCTAATCCTGAAGCTCCATATACAGAAATACTATGTATCATTATATAATGTTATTCCAATTGACATCACTACCTGTGGGTGTCACCATCTCCGCACCTTGTCCCCGGGCCAGTCATCCATCTGTTGGATCTATATTTCTTATAGCTGACATATAACGTTGGGATAAACACTGAGTTATTCTGAGAATTTATTGAGCTCTAGACATATCGCAGTGTGTACATGGGCAGATTAGACAGGTCATTTGCTCTTTCTGAGTAATGTTTTGGTGATGAGTGGGAACCGAAGATGTTTATCCACTTGCTAATACCAGTAACAATTTAATTCATCTTGATGTGACCTTACAGAAGCATGACCACCTCTGCCCGGCTGGCGTCAGCACCGGCGTGGCGTGAATAGCTCTCCAGCTACATCTCTGATTACGTTTCCCTAAGGACATAACCTGCTCGGCTGATTTGTAAACAACCTGATGGGGGGACCGGAACCATCGCTGGTGTATCTAGACGAGAACAGACACATGGAATAGATACAAGGCTGGAGACAAGATGAGATACATCGGGCATGGAGGCAGATGGGTTCCCTACGGTATACTGCGCTCGCAACGAGGCCTCCACAGTCAAAGCTGATCTTTGTTGGATCCCAAACAAACCTAAAGATGATGGTTCCAGATAATAACAATCCAGGTTTCTCGCTCATGACACCAAGGTGGTCAATGACAGGAAATGTAATGGGAGGCGTGACATCAGATTTCCTTCTGCTGAGCAGCTGGGAATGGCGCAGGCGGGAATTGGGTGTGTATAATGAAGGCGCCCCCTGTGTCTGGATGGTGGACAAGGGAACTGTGGGAGCTGCTCGGGCAAACAATCCGCTCTACTGTTGATCTGTCTGGGCCCTGCGCGACCTGATCCCAACACCTCCAGCAAGGTCTAGATAGCGGCAATTTATTGTCACAACCTCCCTGCTTCTCTCAGTCCAATGACGCCCCCTCTGCCAACTGGGCAAAATATCTTTGAGTGTGTCTAAGTCACCGATTTCTCAAGAGATACACTACCCAAAAGCAGCTCGAGCTTGAGGGCCTTCTTCTAAGGCAGCACAGGGAACACTTGTATGCTCTCTTGTGGCAAGACCCTGACAAATAGCGTACTCATGGCCTATCCTATGAACAAATCAATTTGGGGATGGATAACCCCTTTAAGGCTGGAATCAAATGAAAGAGGTGCAGAACAGCCATGAAAAAAAGTTAATTTTTCACGGCCATCTTGCACCCCAGGGGCACCAGTTTTCATGAATCCCCCATACATTTCAGTGAAAACAGCCAAAAATAGGACATGACTTATATTTTGAGGGTCTTTGACAACGGATAATAAATATAAAATAATGGTCATGTGACTAGCCCCCATTCGCTAACGCTGATGGATAAGACCATTGGTCACTAACGTGTCAATGTAGCCTAAAAGTTTCCATTGTGTTTCATTTTCTCATCAATTACATGTTCTTCTTTTACAGTTAAAGGGGCGGTCCATGGCTGCCTATCAATGACCTAATCTTAGAATAGGTCGATAATATCAGATTGATGGGGCTCCGACACCAGGCACCCCACCTGGCTTAAAGGGATTCTACCATTAAAACCTTTTTTTTTTTTTTTTTTTTTTTTTTGTGGATAAGACGTCGGAATAGCCTTTAGAAAGGCCATTCGTCTCTTACCTGTAGACGTGGTCTCCGCCGCGCCATTCCTTAGAAATACCGGTTTTTACCAGTATGCAAATGAGTTCCCTCGCAGCAATGGGGGCGGTCCCCAGTGCTCAAAAAGTGATGGGGGCGTCCCCACCGCTGCCAGAGAAGTGTGTCCAAGCGCCGCCTCCTTCTTCGTCCGCCGTGTCAACTTCAATGTCTTCTTCCGGCACAGGCTCGTAAATTCTAGCAAAGCAGATTGCGCAGGCGCACAGGCCACGGGAAAATGGCCGCTAACAATACTATACAAGCGGCCATTTTCCCGTGACCTGTGCGCCTGCGCAGTCTGCTCTGCCCAAGGCCTAGAAGTTACGAGCCTGCGCCGGAAGAAGACATTGAAGATGACGCTGCGGATGAAGAAGGAGGTGGCGCTTGGAGACTCTTCTCTGGCAGCGCTGGGGACGCCCCCATTGCTTTTTCAGCGCTAGGGCCCGCCCCCATCGCTGCAAGAGAACTCATTTGCATACCAGCAAAAACTGGTATTTCTAAGGAACGGCGCGGCGGAGATCATGTCTAAAAGTAGGAGACGAATAGCCTTTCTAAAGGGTATCCCGACGTCTTATCCACAAAAAAAAAGGGTTTTAATGGTAGAATCCCTTTAAGCCTGTGACCGGCAGATTGCCTGCACATAGACAGCGATCCTAGTGTAATGCAGTTTATGGTAAAGTTTCTGTATTACTATTGAGTTCTTCCACGCGCAGGGCTCAATAGTAATAATACTCGGGCAGTCCTGGAGTCATCAGACGTTTCGTCACTGCCGCAGCAGCCTAACCCATCCCACAGACTGGCCACACACGAGATGTTTGTTCCCTGAAATTGAAAAATGCTTTTAAGATGCGATTAGCGACATGAAAAAAATTGCAGAACTTTGTAATTATACTGCGATGACAGAATCGTTCTCAGGATCGGTCCTTATAGCAGGAATCCAGATGGCGATCAATATGTTTACCAACATGACTGACGCTTTTCAGTCTTGGCGCTACTACGCTGCATCCTTAACCCCTTCAAGATCGAGCCAGTGTTCAGTTTTGCATGTCTGTTTTTGGCACCTGAGATGCAGCAGTCACGTTTTGCCACAGTATCTAAGGCGTTAACTGGCAGTGCCAGCAACGATAGCAGCAGGTGATGGATGTATTGTACAGTCAGCATCCGCCGTGTATGGAGAGGGCTCAGCTCCCGAGCCCTTTCCATACTGCCCCCTGTGCCTATTCACGTACATGTATATCATTTTGTTTGAAGGGGGTTAAAGAGGACCTTTCACCATCACCAAGTCCAGCTCTTTACATCAAGTAATAAGCGCTGCTCCACTGATTCTGGCACAGTTTATTTCTATAGCCCCCACCGTCCCTGAGCAATCAGTGCTGTCAGTTTTGGTGCCTGATGTACTATATAATCTCTGTATTGTCAGGAGGGCGGTGTCAGGCAGGGGAAGACAAGGGGTGTGCTTCTGAGCTCTGACACTGCCGCCTGATTGGAGCTCTGATTCACGCCCTCTTCTTGCCAGAGCTTAAATAACACATCAGGCACCAAAATTAAGTGTACTTGTTGTTCAGGAATGGTGGGGACTAGAGAGAAAATTACAACTGTGCCGGAATCAGAGGAGGGGTGACTATTTAGGAGGAAAGAACTTTGTTCACTTACCAGATAAGTGAGGTGAGGACCCTACTCTGTGTCCGATTTTTAAAAAACGGTTTCGCGGCGGAGAGCATAAAACGCTCACCGGCGCTCACGGCCGGACCCGGTCTGACAGCTTTCTGTCTTCTGCATGCAGATGACGGAAAGCTGAGAACGGACTCCGGGCGCTAGCGTGAACCCAGCGTGTGGCTGTGATTGGAGCTGGTGAACGTTAAAGTCACACAGACTATAAAAACTGGGATAAATTGTGCTGTAAATGTATGGCAGGTAAGAGCCGGCGAGGATTTCACTCCAGGTGGGCTCAGTATGAGGAGATGGGCGTGTGGAATACACCAATCTCCATAAATTTCCCCTAGTATTATGATGAGTGGTGGGAGGAGGGGAATTTGCTTGTGTGGCTCTAGACTAAGGCCTTGTTTAAATCTGTGTTTGGATTCCGTCAGGGGGAGTTCACATAAGGAACGGAATGCCAAACGCAACTGCAGGCGGTGTGCCAGTGAAAGCACATGGACCTCATAGACTATAATGGGGTCCGTGTGCTTACCACCAGATCTCTGCACAGGAAAGTAATTCACAATCTACTTTCCTGTCCGCATGATTCGTGCAGGCAGCGTGCGGCAAGTACACGGACCCCATTATAGTCTATGAGGTCCATGTGCTTTCACTGCACAGCGCTTGCAGTTGCGTTCGGTATTACATTCAGGGGTCCCCATGCGAAGCCAGAGATTATACAACAGTGGGGTGACTGCAGGGCGAGGGGCAAGAAATTATACATGGGGGGGGGGAGGTGTTGACTGCCAAGCGAGGGTATTTAATCCTATCCTGTGTGATACTGTATACTGAGCTGTGTATCTAATCCTATCCTGTGTGATACTGTATACTGAGCTGTGTATCTAATCCTATCCTGTGTGATACTGAGCTGTGTATCTAATCCTATCCTATGTGATACTGTATACTGAGCTGTGTATCTAATCCTATCCTGTGTGATACTGTATACTAAGCTGTGTATCTAATCCTATCCTGTGTGATACTGTATACTGAGCTGTATCTAATCCTATCCTGTGTGATACTGTATACTGAGCTGTATCTAATCCTATCCTGTGTGATACTGTATACTGAGCTGTATCTAATCCTATGTGATACTGTATACTGAGCTGTATCTAATCCTATCCTGTGTGATACTGTATACTGAGCTGTGTATCTAATCCTATCCTGTGTGACACTGACTGCTGAGCTGTGTATCTAATCCTATCCTGTGTGATACTGTATACTGAGCCGTGTATCTAATCCTATCCTGTGTGATACTGTATACTGAGCTGTGTATCTAATCCTATCCTGTGTGATACTGTATACTGAGCTGTGTATCTAATCCTATCCTGTGTGATACTGTATACTGAGCTGTGTATCTAATCCTATCCTGTGTGATACTGTATACTGAGCTGTGTATCTAATCCTATCCTGTGTGATACTGAGCTGTGTATCTAATCCTATCCTGTGTGATACTGTATACTGAGCTGTGTATCTAATCCTATCCTGTGTGATACTGTATACTGAGCTGTGTATCTAATCCTATCCTGTGTGATACTGTATACTGAGCTGTATCTAATCCTATCCTGTGTGATACTGTATACTGAGCTGTATCTAATCCTATCCTGTGTGATACTGTATACTGAGCTGTATCTAATCCTATCCTATGTGATACTGTATACTGAGCTGTATCTAATCCTATCCTGTGTGATACTGTATACTGAGCTGTGTATCTAATCCTATCCTGTGTGATACTGTATACTGAGCTGTGTATCTAATCCTATACTGTGTGATACTGTATACTGAGCTGTGTATCTAATCCTATCCTGTGTGATACAGTATACTGAGCTGTGTATCTAATCCTATCCTGTGTGATATACTGTATACTGAGCTGTGTATCTAATCCTATCCTGTGTGATACAGTATACTGAGCTGTGTATCTAATCCTATCCTGTGTGATATACTGTATACTGAGCTGTGTATCTAATCCTATCCTGTGTGATACTGTATACTGAGCTGTGTAGCTAATCCTATCCTGTGTGATATACTGTATACTGAGCTGTGTATCTAATCCTATCCTGTGTGATATACTGTATACTGAGCTGTGTATCTAATCCTATCCTGTGTGATACTGTATACTGAGCTGTGTATCTAATCCTATCCTGTGTGATATACTGTATACTGAGCTGTGTATCTAATCCTATCCTGTGTGATACTGTATACTGAGCTGTGTATCTAATCCTATCCTGTGTGATACAGTATACTGAGCTGTGTAGCTAATCCTATCCTGTGTGATACTGTATACTGAGCTGTGTATCTAATCCTATCCTGTGTGATACTGTATACTGAGCTGTGTAGCTAATCCTATCCTGCATGATACTGTATACTGAGCTGTGTATCTAATCCTATCCTGTGTGATACTGTATACTGAGCTGTGTATCTAATCCTATCCTGTGTGGTATAGTATACTGAGCTGTTTATCTAATCCTATCCTGTGTGATACTGTATACTGAGCTGTGTATCTAATCCTATCCTGTGTGATACTGTATACTGAGCTGTGTAGCTAATCCTATCCTGTGTGATACTGTATACTGAGCTGTGTACCTAATCCTATACTGTGTGATACTGTATACTGAGCTGTGTATCTAATCCTATCCTGTGTGATACTGTATACTGAGCTGTGTAGCTAATCCTATCCTGCATGATACTGTATACTGAGCTGTGTATCTAATCCTATCCTGTGTGATACTGTATACTGACCTGTGTAGCTAATCCTATCCTGTGTGGTATAGTATACTGAGCTGTGTATCTAATCCTATCCTGTGTGATACTGTATACTGAGCTGTGTATCTAATCCTATCCTGTGTGATACTGTATACTGAGCTGTGTATCTAATCCTATCCTGTGTGATACTGTATACTGAGCTGTATATCTAATCCTATCCTGTGTGATACTGTATACTGAGCTGTGTAGCTAATCCTATCCTGTGTGATACTGTATACTGAGCTGTATCTAATCCTATCCTGTGTGATACTGTATACTGAGCTGTATCTAATCCTATCCTGTGTGATACAGTATACTGAGCTGTGTATCTAATCCTATCCTGTGTGGTATAGTATACTGAGCTGTGTATCTAATCCTATCCTGTGTGATACTGTATACTGAGCTGTGTATCTAATCCTATCCTGTGTGATACAGTATACTGAGCTGTGTATCTAATCCTATCCTGTGTGGTATAGTATACTGAGCTGTGTATCTAATCCTATCCTGTGTGATACTGTATACTGAGCTGTGTATCTAATCCTATCCTGTGTGGTACTGTATACTGAGCTGTGTATCTAATCCTATCCTGTGTGGTACTGTATACTGAGCTGTGTATCTAATCCTATCCTGTGTGATACTGTATACTGAGCTGTGTATCTAATCCTATCCTGTGTGATACTGTATACTGAGCTGTGTACCTAATCCTATACTGTGTGATACTGTATACTGAGCTGTGTATCTAATCCTATCCTGTGTGATACTGTATACTGAGCTGTGTATCTAATCCTATCCTGTGTGATACTGTATACTGAGCTGTATCTAATCCTATCCTGTGTGATACTGTATACTGAGCTGTGTATCTAATCCTATCCTGTGTGATACTGAGCTGTGTATCTAATCCTATCCTGTGTGATACTGTATACTGAGCTGTGTATCTAATCCTATCCTGTGTGATACTGAGCTGTGTATCTAATCCTATCCTGTGTGATACAGTATACTGAGCTGTGTATCTAATCCTATCCTGTGTGGTATAGTATACTGAGCTGTGTATCTAATCCTATCCTGTGTGATACTGTATACTGAGCTGTGTATCTAATCCTATCCTGTGTGGTATAGTATACTGAGCTGTGTATCTAATCCTATCCTGTGTGATACTGTATACTGAGCTGTGTATCTAATCCTATCCTGTGTGATACTGTATACTGAGCTGTGTATCTAATCCTATCCTGTGTGATACTGTATACTGAGCTGTATATCTAATCCTATCCTGTGTGATACTGTATACTGAGCTGTGTAGCTAATCCTATCCTGTGTGATACTGTATACTGAGCTGTGTATCTAATCTTCTCCTGTGTGATACTGTATACTGAGCTGTGTATCTAATCCTATCCTATGTGATACTGTATACTGAGCTGTGTATCTAATCCTATCCTGTGTGATACTGTATACTGAGCTGTGTATCTAATCCTATCCTGTGTGATACTGTATACTGAGCTGTATCTAATCCTATCCTGTGTGATACTGTATACTGAGCTGTATCTAATCCTATCCTGTGTGATACTGTATACTGAGCTGTATCTAATCCTATGTGATACTGTATACTGAGCTGTATCTAATCCTATCCTGTGTGATACTGTATACTGAGCTGTGTATCTAATCCTATCCTGTGTGATACTGACTGCTGAGCTGTGTATCTAATCCTATCCTGTGTGATACTGTATACTGAGCCGTGTATCTAATCCTATCCTGTGTGATACTGTATACTGAGCTGTGTATCTAATCCTATCCTGTGTGATACTGTATACTGAGCTGTGTATCTAATCCTATCCTGTGTGATACTGTATACTGAGCTGTGTATCTAATCCTATCCTGTGTGATACTGACTGCTGAGCTGTGTATCTAATCCTATCCTGTGTGATACTGTATACTGAGCCGTGTATCTAATCCTATCCTGTGTGATATACTGTATACTGAGCTGTGTATATAATCCTATCCTGTGTGATACTGTATACTGAGCTGTGTATCTAATCCTATCCTGTGTGATACAGTATACTGAGCTGTGTAGCTAATCCTATCCTGTGTGATACTGTATACTGAGCTGTGTATCTAATCCTATCCTGTGTGATACTGTATACTGAGCTGTGTAGCTAATCCTATCCTGCATGATACTGTATACTGAGCTGTGTATCTAATCCTATCCTGTGTGATACTGTATACTGAGCTGTGTATCTAATCCTATCCTGTGTGATACAGTATACTGAGCGGTGTATCTAATCCTATCCTGTGTGATACTGTGTACTGAGCTGTGTATCTAATCCTATCCTGTGTGATACTGTATACTGAGCTGTGTATCTAATCCTATCCTGTGTGATACTGTATACTGAGCCGTGTATCTAATCCTATCCTGTGTGATACTGTATACTGAGCCCTGTATCTAATCCTATCCTGTGTGATACTGTATACTGAGCTGTGTATCTAATCCTATCCTGTGTGATACTGTATACTGAGCTGTGTAGCTAATCCTATCCTGTGTGATACAGTATACTGAGCTGTGTAGCTAATCCTATCCTGTGTGATACTGTATACTGAGCTGTGTATCTAATCCTATCCTGTGTGATACAGTATACTGAGCTGTGTAGCTAATCCTATCCTGTGTGATACTGTATACTGAGCTGTGTAGCTAATCCTATCCTGTGTGATACTGTATACTGAGCTGTGTATCTAATCCTATCCTGTGTGATACTGTATACTGAGCTGTGTAGCTAATCCTATCCTGTGTGATACTGTATACTGAGCTGTATCTAATCCTATTCTGTGTGATACTGTATACTGAGCTGTATCTAATCCTATCCTGTGTGATACTGTATACTGAGCTGTATCTAATCCTATGTGATACTGTATACTGAGCTGTATCTAATCCTATCCTGTGTGATACTGTATACTGAGCTGTGTATCTAATCCTATCCTGTGTGATACTGACTGCTGAGCTGTGTATCTAATCCTATCCTGTGTGATACTGTATACTGAGCCGTGTATCTAATCCTATCCTGTGTGATACTGTATACTGAGCTGTGTATCTAATCCTATCCTGTGTGATACTGTATACTGAGCTGTGTATCTAATCCTATCCTGTGTGATACTGTATACTGAGCTGTGTATCTAATCCTATCCTGTGTGATACTGACTGCTGAGCTGTGTATCTAATCCTATCCTGTGTGATACTGTATACTGAGCCGTGTATCTAATCCTATCCTGTGTGATATACTGTATACTGAGCTGTGTATCTAATCCTATCCTGTGTGATACTGTATACTGAGCTGTGTATCTAATCCTATCCTGTGTGATACAGTATACTGAGCTGTGTAGCTAATCCTATCCTGTGTGATACTGTATACTGAGCTGTGTATCTAATCCTATCCTGTGTGATACAGTATACTGAGCTGTGTAGCTAATCCTATCCTGTGTGGTACTGTATACTGAGCTGTGTAGCTAATCCTATCCTGCGTGATACTGTATACTGAGCTGTGTATCTAATCCTATCCTGTGTGATACTGTATACTGAGCGGTGTATCTAATCCTATCCTGTGTGATACTGTGTACTGAGCTGTGTATCTAATCCTATCCTGTGTGATACTGTATACTGAGCTGTGTATCTAATCCTATCCTGTGTGATACTGTATACTGAGCTGTGTATCTAATCCTATCATGTGTGATACTGTATACTGAGTAGTGTATCTAATCCTATCCTGTGTGATACTGTATACTGAGCTGTGTATCTAATCCTATCCTGTGTGATACAGTATACTGAGCGGTGTATCTAATCCTATCCTGTGTGATACTGTATACTGAGCTGTGTAGCTAATCCTATCCTGCATGATACTGTATACTGAGCTGTGTATCTAATCCTATCCTATGTGATACTGTATACTGAGCTGTGTATCTAATCCTATCCTGTGTGATACTGTATACTGAGCTGTGTATCTAATCCTATCCTGTGTGATACTGTATACTGAGCTGTATCTAATCCTATCCTGTGTGATACTGTATACTGAGCTGTATCTAATCCTATCCTGTGTGATACTGTATACTGAGCTGTATCTAATCCTATGTGATACTGTATACTGAGCTGTATCTAATCCTATCCTGTGTGATACTGTATACTGAGCTGTGTATCTAATCCTATCCTGTGTGATACTGACTGCTGAGCTGTGTATCTAATCCTATCCTGTGTGATACTGTATACTGAGCCGTGTATCTAATCCTATCCTGTGTGATACTGTATACTGAGCTGTGTATCTAATCCTATCCTGTGTGATACTGTATACTGAGCTGTGTATCTAATCCTATCCTGTGTGATACTGTATACTGAGCTGTGTATCTAATCCTATCCTGTGTGATACTGACTGCTGAGCTGTGTATCTAATCCTATCCTGTGTGATACTGTATACTGAGCCGTGTATTTAATCCTATCCTGTGTGATATACTGTATACTGAGCTGTGTATCTAATCCTATCCTGTGTGATACTGACTGCTGAGCTGTGTATCTAATCCTATCCTGTGTGATACTGTATACTGAGCCGTGTATCTAATCCTATCCTGTGTGATATACTGTATACTGAGCTGTGTATCTAATCCTATCCTGTGTGATACTGTATACTGAGCTGTGTATCTAATCCTATCCTGTGTGATACAGTATACTGAGCTGTGTAGCTAATCCTATCCTGTGTGATACTGTATACTGAGCTGTGTATCTAATCCTATCCTGTGTGATACTGTATACTGAGCTGTGTAGCTAATCCTATCCTGCGTGATACTGTATACTGAGCTGTGTATCTAATCCTATCCTGTGTGATACTGTATACTGAGCGGTGTATCTAATCCTATCCTGTGTGATACTGTGTACTGAGCGGTGTATCTAATCCTATCCTGTGTGATACTGTATACTGAGCTGTGTATCTAATCCTATCCTGTGTGATACAGTATACTGAGCTGTGTATCTAATCCTATCCTGTGTGATACTGTATACTGAGCTGTGTATCTAATCCTATCATGTGTGATACTGTATACTGAGTAGTGTATCTAATCCTATCCTGTGTGATACTGTATACTGAGCTGTGTATCTAATCCTATCCTGTGTGATACAGTATACTGAGCGGTGTATCTAATCCTATCCTGTGTGATACTGTATACTGAGCTGTGTAGCTAATCCTATCCTGCATGATACTGTATACTGAGCTGTGTATCTAATCCTATCCTATGTGATACTGTATACTGAGCTGTGTATCTAATCCTATCCTGTGTGATACTGTATACTGAGCTGTGTATCTAATCCTATCCTGTGTGATACTGTATACTGAGCTGTATCTAATCCTATCCTGTGTGATACTGTATACTGAGCTGTATCTAATCCTATCCTGTGTGATACTGTATACTGAGCTGTATCTAATCCTATGTGATACTGTATACTGAGCTGTATCTAATCCTATCCTGTGTGATACTGTATACTGAGCTGTGTATCTAATCCTATCCTGTGTGATACTGACTGCTGAGCTGTGTATCTAATCCTATCCTGTGTGATACTGTATACTGAGCCGTGTATCTAATCCTATCCTGTGTGATACTGTATACTGAGCTGTGTATCTAATCCTATCCTGTGTGATACTGTATACTGAGCTGTGTATCTAATCCTATCCTGTGTGATACTGTATACTGAGCTGTGTATCTAATCCTATCCTGTGTGATACTGACTGCTGAGCTGTGTATCTAATCCTATCCTGTGTGATACTGTATACTGAGCCGTGTATCTAATCCTATCCTGTGTGATATACTGTATACTGAGCTGTGTATCTAATCCTATCCTGTGTGATACTGTATACTGAGCTGTGTATCTAATCCTATCCTGTGTGATACTGTATACTGAGCTGTGTAGCTAATCCTATCCTGCATGATACTGTATACTGAGCTGTGTATCTAATCCTATCCTGTGTGATACTGTATACTGAGCTGTGTATCTAATCCTATCCTGTGTGATACAGTATACTGAGCGGTGTATCTAATCCTATCCTGTGTGATACTGTGTACTGAGCTGTGTATCTAATCCTATCCTGTGTGATACTGTATACTGAGCTGTGTATCTAATCCTATCCTGTGTGATACTGTATACTGAGCTGTGTATCTAATCCTATCATGTGTGATACTGTATACTGAGTAGTGTATCTAATCCTATCCTGTGTGATACTGTATACTGAGCTGTGTATCTAATCCTATCCTGTGTGATATACTGTATACTGAGCTGTGTATCTAATCCTATCCTGTGTGATACTGTATACTGAGCTGTGTATCTAATCCTATCCTGTGTGATACTGTATACTGAGCCGTGTATCTAATCCTATCCTGTGTGATACTGTATACTGAGCCCTGTATCTAAT
The DNA here is from genome assembly GCF_031893055.1 of Leptodactylus fuscus. Lineage (NCBI taxonomy): Eukaryota > Metazoa > Chordata > Amphibia > Anura > Leptodactylidae > Leptodactylus > Leptodactylus fuscus. The sequence goes on from NC_134268.1 coordinate 10,413,362, forward strand.
CCTATCCTGTGTGATACTGTATACTGAGCTGTGTATCTAATCCTATCCTGTGTGATACTGTATACTGAGCTGTGTAGCTAATCCTATCCTGCATGATACTGTATACTGAGCTGTGTATCTAATCCTATCCTGTGTGATACAGTATACTGAGCTGTGTAGCTAATCCTATCCTGTGTGATACTGTATACTGAGCTGTGTAGCTAATCCTATCCTGTGTGATACTGTATACTGAGCTGTGTATCTAATCCTATCCTGTGTGATACTGTATACTGAGCTGTGTAGCTAATCCTATCCTGCATGATACAGTATACTGACCTGTGTAGCTAATCCTATCCTGTGTGGTATAGTATACTGAGCTGTGTATCTAATCCTATCCTGTGTGGTATAGTATACTGAGCTGTGTATCTAATCCTATCCTGTGTGATACTGTATACTGAGCTGTGTATCTAATCCTATCCTGTGTGATACTGTATACTGAGCTGTGTATCTAATCCTATCCTGTGTGATACTGTATACTGAGCTGTATATCTAATCCTATCCTGTGTGATACTGTATACTGAGCTGTGTATCTAATCCTATCCTGTGTGATACAGTATACTGAGCTGTGTATCTAATCCTATCCTGTGTGGTATAGTATACTGAGCTGTGTATCTAATCCTATCCTGTGTGATACTGTATACTGAGCTGTGTATCTAATCCTATCCTGTGTGGTACTGTATACTGAGCTGTGTATCTAATCCTATCCTGTGTGGTACTGTATACTGAGCTGTGTATCTAATCCTATCCTGTGTGATACTGTATACTGAGCTGTGTATCTAATCCTATCCTGTGTGATACTGTATACTGAGCTGTGTACCTAATCCTATACTGTGTGATACTGTATACTGAGCTGTGTATCTAATCCTATCCTGTGTGATACTGTATACTGAGCTGTGTATCTAATCCTATCCTGTGTGATACTGTATACTGAGCTGTATCTAATCCTATCCTGTGTGATACTGTATACTGAGCTGTGTATCTAATCCTATCCTGTGTGATACTGTATACTGAGCTGTGTATCTAATCCTATCCTGTGTGATACTGAGCTGTGTATCTAATCCTATCCTGTGTGATACAGTATACTGAGCTGTGTATCTAATCCTATCCTGTGTGGTATAGTATACTGAGCTGTGTATCTAATCCTATCCTGTGTGATACTGTATACTGAGCTGTGTATCTAATCCTATCCTGTGTGGTATAGTATACTGAGCTGTGTATCTAATCCTATCCTGTGTGATACTGTATACTGAGCTGTGTATCTAATCCTATCCTGTGTGATACTGTATACTGAGCTGTGTATCTAATCCTATCCTGTGTGATACTGTATACTGAGCTGTGTAGCTAATCCTATCCTGTGTGATACTGTATACTGAGCTGTGTAGCTAATCCTATCCTGTGTGATACTGTATACTGAGCTGTGTATCTAATCCTATCCTGTGTGATACTGTATACTGAGCTGTGTATCTAATCCTATCCTGTGTGATACTGTGTACTGAGCTGTGTATCTAATCCTATCCTGTGTGATACTGTATACTGAGCTGTGTAGCTAATCCTATCCTGTGTGATACTGTATACTGAGCTGTGTATCTAATCCTATCCTGTGTGATACTGTATACTGAGCTGTGTATCTAATCCTATCCTGTGTGATACTGTATACTGAGCTGTGTATCTAATCCTATCCTGTGTGATATACTGTATACTGAGCTGTGTATCTAATCCTATCCTGTGTGATACTGTATACTGAGCTGTGTATCTAATCCTATCCTGTGTGATACTGTATACTGAGCCGTGTATCTAATCCTATCCTGTGTGATACTGTATACTGAGCCCTGTATCTAATCCTATCCTGTGTGATACTGTATACTGAGCTGTGTATCTAATCCTATCCTGTGTGATACTGTATACTGAGCTGTGTAGCTAATCCTATCCTGCATGATACTGTATACTGAGCTGTGTATCTAATCCTATCCTGTGTGATACAGTATACTGAGCTGTGTAGCTAATCCTATCCTGTGTGATACTGTATACTGAGCTGTGTAGCTAATCCTATCCTGTGTGATACTGTATACTGAGCTGTGTATCTAATCCTATCCTGTGTGATACTGTATACTGAGCTGTGTAGCTAATCCTATCCTGCATGATACAGTATACTGACCTGTGTAGCTAATCCTATCCTGTGTGGTATAGTATACTGAGCTGTGTATCTAATCCTATCCTGTGTGGTATAGTATACTGAGCTGTGTATCTAATCCTATCCTGTGTGATACTGTATACTGAGCTGTGTATCTAATCCTATCCTGTGTGATACTGTATACTGAGCTGTGTATCTAATCCTATCCTGTGTGATACTGTATACTGAGCTGTATATCTAATCCTATCCTGTGTGATACTGTATACTGAGCTGTGTATCTAATCCTATCCTGTGTGATACAGTATACTGAGCTGTGTATCTAATCCTATCCTGTGTGGTATAGTATACTGAGCTGTGTATCTAATCCTATCCTGTGTGATACTGTATACTGAGCTGTGTATCTAATCCTATCCTGTGTGGTACTGTATACTGAGCTGTGTATCTAATCCTATCCTGTGTGGTACTGTATACTGAGCTGTGTATCTAATCCTATCCTGTGTGATACTGTATACTGAGCTGTGTATCTAATCCTATCCTGTGTGATACTGTATACTGAGCTGTGTACCTAATCCTATACTGTGTGATACTGTATACTGAGCTGTGTATCTAATCCTATCCTGTGTGATACTGTATACTGAGCTGTGTATCTAATCCTATCCTGTGTGATACTGTATACTGAGCTGTATCTAATCCTATCCTGTGTGATACTGTATACTGAGCTGTGTATCTAATCCTATCCTGTGTGATACTGTATACTGAGCTGTGTATCTAATCCTATCCTGTGTGATACTGTATACTGAGCTGTGTAGCTAATCCTATCCTGTGTGATACTGTATACTGAGCTGTGTAGCTAATCCTATCCTGTGTGATACTGTATACTGAGCTGTGTATCTAATCCTATCCTGTGTGATACTGTATACTGAGCTGTGTATCTAATCCTATCCTGTGTGATACTGTGTACTGAGCTGTGTATCTAATCCTATCCTGTGTGATACTGTATACTGAGCTGTGTAGCTAATCCTATCCTGTGTGATACTGTATACTGAGCTGTGTATCTAATCCTATCCTGTGTGATACTGTATACTGAGCTGTGTATCTAATCCTATCCTGTGTGATACTGTATACTGAGCTGTGTATCTAATCTTCTCCTGTGTGATACTGTATACTGAGCTGTGTATCTAATCCTATCCTGTGTGATACTGTATACTGAGCTGTGTATCTAATCCTATCCTGTGTGGTACTGTATACTGAGCTGTGTATCTAATCCTATCCTGTGTGGTACTGTATACTGAGCTGTGTATCTAATCCTATCCTGTGTGATACTGTATACTGAGCTGTGTATCTAATCCTATCCTGTGTGATACTGTATACTGAGCTGTGTATCTAATCCTATCCTGTGTGATACTGTATACTGAGCTGTGTATCTAATCCTATCCTGTGTGATACTGTATACTGAGCTGTGTATCTAATCCTATCCTGTGTGATACCGCTGAGCTGTGTATCTAATCTGTGTGATACTGGTAGGACTTTCCCAGGGACAGATAGGCTGACCAGTAGTCTATGAGCAGTGCACTATATGGCAGCAGTCTATGAGCAGGGCACTATATGGCAGCAGTCTATGAGCAGTGCACTATAGGGCAGTAGTCTATGAGCAGAGCACTATATGGCAGCAGTCTATGAGCAGTGCACTATATGGCAGTAGTCTATGAGCAGTGCACTATATGGCAGCAGTCTATGAGCAGGGCACTATATGGCAGCAGTCTATGAGCAGTGCACTATAGGGCAGTAGTCTATGAGCAGTGCACTATATGGCAGCAGTCTATGAGCAGTGCACTATATGGCAGTAGTCTATGAGCAGTGCACTATATGGCAGCAGTCTATGAGCAGGGCACTATATGGCAGCAGTCTATGAGCAGTGCACTATAGGGCAGTAGTCTATGAGCAGGGCACTATATGGCAGCAGTCTATGAGCAGTGCACTATAGGGCAGTAGTCTATGAGCAGTGCACTATATGGCAGCAGTCTATGAGCAGTGCACTATATGGCAGTAGTCTATGAGCAGTGCACTATAGGGCAGTAGTCTATGAGCAGTGCACTATATGGCAGCAGTCTATGAGCAGAGCACTATATGGCAGCAGTCTATGAGCAGTGCACTATAGGGCAGCAGTCTATGAGCAGGGCACTATAGGGCAGTAGTCTATGAGCAGTGCACTATATGGCAGCAGTCTATGAGCAGTGCACTATAGGGCAGTAGTCTATGAGCAGGGCACTATATGGCAGCAGTCTATGAGCAGGGCACTATAGGGCAGTAGTCTATGAGCAGTGCACTATATGGCAGCAGTCTATGAGCAGTGCACTATAGGGCAGCAGTCTATGAGCAGGGCACTATAGGGCAGTAGTCTATGAGCAGTGCACTATATGGCAGCAGTCTATGAGCAGGGCACTATAGGGCAGTAGTCTATGAGCAGGGCACTATATGGCAGCAGTCTATGAGCAGTGCACTATAGGGCAGTAGTCTATGAGCAGTGCACTATATGGCAGCAGTCTATGAGCAGGGCACTATATGGCAGCAGTCTATGAGCAGTGCACTATAGGGCAGCAGTCTATGAGCAGGGCACTATAGGGCAGTAGTCTATGAGCAGTGCACTATATGGCAGCAGTCTATGAGCAGGGCACTATAGGGCAGTAGTCTATGAGCAGTGCACTATAGGGCAGCAGTCTATGAGCAGGGCACTATATGGCAGCAGTCTATGAGCAGTTCACTATATGGCAGCAGTCTATGAGCAGTGCACTATATGGCAGCAGTCTATGAGCAGTGCACTATATGGCAGCAGTCTATGAGCAGTGCACTATAGGGCAGTAGTCTATGAGCAGTGCACTATATGGCAGCAGTCTATGAGCAGTGCACTATAGGGCAGTAGTCTATGAGCAGTGCACTATATGGCAGCAGTCTATGAGCAGGACACTATATGGCAGCAGTGTATGAGCAGTGCACTATATGGCAGCAGTGTATGAGCAGCAGTGTATGAGCAGGGCACTATATGGCAGCAGTCTATGAGCAGGGCACTATATGGCAGCAGTCTATGAGCAGCAGTGTATGAGCAGTTCACTATATGGCAGCAGTGTATGAGCAGGGCACTATAGGGCAGCAGTGTATGAGCAGGGCACTATATGGCAGCAGTGTATGAGCAGTTCACTATATGGCAGCAGTGTATGAGCAGGGCACTATATGGCAGCAGTGTATGAGCAGTGCACTATATGGCAGCAGTGTATGAGCAGCAGTGTATGAGCAGGGCACTATATGGCAGCAGTCTATGAGCAGGGCACTATATGGCAGCAGTCTATGAGCAGCAGTGTATGAGCTGTTCACTATATGGCAGCAGTGTATGAGCAGGGCACTATAGGGCAGCAGTGTATGAGCAGGACACTATATGGCAGCAGTCTATGAGCAGCAGTGTATGAGCAGTTCACTATATGGCAGCAGTGTATGAGCAGTTCACTATATGGCAGCAGTGTATGAGCAGGGCACTATAGGGCAGCAGTGTATGAGCAGGGCACTATAGGGCAGCAGTGTATGAGCAGGGCACTATATGGCAGCAGTGTATGAGCAGGGCACTATATGGCAGCAGTGTATGAGCAGGACACTATATGGCAGCAGTGTATGAGCAGTTCATTATATGGCAGCAGTGTATGAGCAGTTCACTATATGGCAGCAGTGTATGAGCAGGGCACTATATGGCAGTAGTCTATGAGCAGAGCACTATATGGCAGCAGTCTATGAGCAGGGCACTATATGGCAGCAGTGTATGAGCAGGGCACTATATGGCAGCAGTGTATGAGCAGGGCACTATATGGCAGCAGTGTATGAGCAGGGCACTATATGGCAGCAGTCTATGAGCAGGGCACTATAGGGCAGCAGTCTATGAGCAGGGCACTATATGGCAGCAGTGTATAAGCAGTTCACTATATGGCAGCAGTGTATGAGCAGTGCACTATATGGCAGCAGTGTATGAGCAGGGCACTATATGGCAGCAGTGTATGAGCAGGGCACTATATGGCAGCAGTGTATGAGCAGGGCACTATATGGCAGTAGTCTATGAGCAGTGCACTATATGGCAGCAGTCTATGAGCAGGGCACTATAGGGCAGCAGTCTATGAGCAGGGCACTATATGGCAGCAGTGTATAAGCAGTTCACTATATGGCAGCAGTGTATGAGCAGGGCACTATATGGCAGCAGTGTATGAGCAGGGCACTATATGGCAGCAGTGTATGAGCAGGGCACTATATGGCAGCAGTGTATGAGGAGGGCACTATATGGCAGCAGTGTATGAGCAGGGCACTATATGGCAGCAGTGTATGAGCAGGGCACTATATGGCAGCAGTGTATGAGCAGGGCACTATATGGCAGCAGTGTATGAGCAGGGCACTATATGGCAGCAGTGTATGAGCAGGGCAGCAGTCTATGAGCAGGGCACTATATGGCAGCAGTGTATGAGCAGGGCACTATATGGCAGCAGTGTATGAGCAGGGCACTATATGGCAGCAGTGTATGAGCAGGGCACTATATGGCAGCAGTGTATGAGCAGGGCACTATATGGCAGCAGTGTATGAGCAGTGCACTATATGGCAGCAGTGTATGAGCAGGGCACTATATGGCAGCAGTGTATGAGCAGGGCACTATATGGCAGCAGTCTATGAGCAGTGCACTATAGGGCAGCAGTGTATGAGTAGGGCACTATATGGCAGCAGTGTATGAGCAGGGCACTATAGGGCAGCAGTGTATGAGCAGGGCACTATATGGCAGCAGTCTATGAGCAGGGCACTATATGGCAGCAGTCTATGAGCAGGGCACTATATGGCAGCAGTGTATGAGCAGTGCACTATATGGCAGCAGTCTATGAGCAGTGCACTATATGGCAGCAGTGTATGAGCAGTGCACTATATGGCAGCAGTGTATGAGCAGTGCACTATATGGCAGCAGTGTATGAGCAGGGCTCTATATGGCAGCAGTGTATGAGCAGTGCACTATAGGGCAGCAGTGTATGAGCAGGGCACTATATGGCAGCAGTCTATGAGCAGTGCACTATAGGGCAGCAGTGTATGAGCAGGGCACTATATGGCAGCAGTGTATGAGCAGTGCACTATAGGGCAGCAGTGTATGAGCAGGGCACTATATGGCAGCAGTGTATGAGCAGGGCACTATAGGGCAGCAGTGTATGAGCAGTGCACTATAGGGCAGCAGTGTATGAGCAGGGCACTATAGGGCAGCAGTGTATGAGCAGTGCACTATATGGCAGCAGTGTATGAGCAGCAGTGTATGAGCAGTGCACTATAGGGCAGCAGTGTATGAGCAGGGCACTATATGGCAGCAGTGTATGAGCAGGGCACTATATGGCAGCAGTGTATGAGCAGTGCACTATATGGCAGCAGTCTATGAGCAGCAGTGTATGAGCAGTGCACTATAGGGCAGCAGTGTATGAGCAGGGCACTATATGGCAGCAGTGTATGAGCAGGGCACTATATGGCAGCAGTGTATGAGCAGGGCACTATATGGCAGCAGTGTATGAGCAGGGCACTATATGGCAGCAGTGTATGAGCAGGGCACTATATGGCAGCAGTGTATGAGCAGGGCACTATATGGCAGCAGTGTATGAGCAGTGCACTATATGGCAGCAGTCTATGAGCAGCAGTGTATGAGCAGTGCACTATAGGGCAGCAGTGTATGAGCAGTGCACTATATGGCAGCAGTCTATGAGCAGCAGTGTATGAGCAGTGCACTATAGGGCAGAAGTGTATGAGCAGGGCACTATATGGCAGCAGTGTATGAGCAGGGCACTATATGGCAGCAGTGTATGAGCAGGGCACTATATGGCAGCAGTGTATGAGCAGGGCACTATATGGCAGCAGTGTATGAGCAGGGCACTATATGGCAGCAGTGTATGAGCAGGGCACTATATGGCAGCAGTGTATGAGCAGGGCACTATATGGCAGCAGTGTATGAGCAGGGCACTATATGGCAGCAGTGTATGAGCAGTGCACTATATGGCAGCAGTCTATGAGCAGTGCACTATATGGCAGCAGTATGGGTGCGCTGCGGGCCACATGTCGGGGTGCGGGTGGTCCAGCCTCTGAGGGGTTTCCCGCCCTCTCTCCCCGGGGTCCAGGTCACGTCAGGACACTCCTGCTCGCCTTTACTCCAGGTCACGTGACGGCCACATGTTTTCACTGGAGCCCTGCCCAATCAGCGCGTCCAGGGTTACCAAAGTGACGGGCGGGGCTTAGCACGTAGCAGAGGCGTTAGACGTACAGAGGGGGCGTGGCGTTCGTGACGCAAATACAGTGTAGGGGCGTGTCCGTAGAAAAACGAGCTGTCGTAGCACGGGGTGGGCGGAGCCAGTAGCGGGAGGCGGGCTGTTCGGTGGCGGGGGAGGCAGTATCGGCACGCAGGTCCCCGGGTGAGCAGCGAGCTGGAGAGCTGGCAGTGTGCACGGTAAGCTGGCGGCGGGGGGCCGAGGATGGGAGCGGTGTGCGGGGCCGCTGGCGGCGGGGGATGGGAGGAGGAGGAGGCGGAATCACTGCTGGGTTGCCGGGCAACGCCGGGGCTGAGGGTCTGGAGGCGCCGCGGCTGCTTCTCACACCCTGATCCCTCCACAAAGACCTCCCGTTATATATATATATATACATGGCCGCCTGACGTATCCGCACAGCGTACAGGCCATGGACGGGGACCTGCCGGCATATATCCGACTACACAGATGTAACATGTATCATCCATCTGCTGCCCGACTACACATATGTAACATGTATCATCCATCTGCTGCCCGACTACACATATGTAACATGTATCATCCGACTACACATATGTAACATGTATCATCCATCTGCTGCCCGACTACACATATGTAACATGTATCATCCATCTGCTGCCCGACTACACATATGTAACATGTATCATCCGACTACACATATGTAACATGTATCATACATCTGCTGCCCGACTACACATATGTAACATGTATCATACATCTGCTGCCCGACTACACATATGTAACATGTATCATCCGACTACACATATGTAACATGTATCATCCATCTGCTGCCCGACTACACATATGTAACATGTATCATCCATCTGTTGCCCGACTACACATATGTAACATGTATCATACATCTGCTGCCCGACTACACATATGTAACATGTATCATACATCTGCTGCCCGACTACACATATGTAACATGTATCATCCATCTGCTGCCCGACTACACATATGTAACATGTAGCATCCATCTGCTGCCCGACTACACATATGTAACATGTAGCATCCATCTGCTGCCTGGCTACACATATGTAACATGTAGCATCCATCTGCTGCCCGACTACACATATGTAACATGTAGCATCCGACTACACATATGTAACATGTATCATCCATCTGCTGCCCGACTACACATATGTAACATGTATCATCCATCTGCTGCCCGACTACACATATGTAACATGTATCATCCGACTACACATATGTAACATGTATCATCCATCTGCTGCCCGACTACACATATGTAACATGTATCATCCATCTGCTGCCCGACTACACATATGTAACATGTATCATCCGACTACACATATGTAACATGTATCATACATCTGCTGCCCGACTACACATATGTAACATGTATCATACATCTGCTGCCCGACTACACATATGTAACATGTATCATCCGACTACACATATGTAACATGTATCATCCATCTGCTGCCCGACTACACATATGTAACATGTATCATCCATCTGTTGCCCGACTACACATATGTAACATGTATCATACATCTGCTGCCCGACTACACATATGTAACATGTATCATACATCTGCTGCCCGACTACACATATGTAACATGTATCATCCATCTGCTGCCCGACTACACATATGTAACATGTAGCATCCATCTGCTGCCCGACTACACATATGTAACATGTAGCATCCATCTGCTGCCTGGCTACACATATGTAACATGTAGCATCCATCTGCTGCCCGACTACACATATGTAACATGTAGCATCCGACTACACATATGTAACATGTATCATCCATCTGCTGCCCGACTACACATATGTAACATGTAGCATCCGACTACACATATGTAACATGTATCATCCATCTGCTGCCCGACTACACATATGTAACATGTAGCATCCATCTGCTGCCCGACTACACATATGTAACATGTATCATCCATCTGCTGCCCGACTACACATATGTAACATGTATCATCCATCTGCTGCCCGACTACACATATGTAACATGTATCATCAATCTGCTGCCCGACTACACATATGTAACATGTATCATCAATCTGCTGCCCGACTACACATATGTAACATGTATCATCCATCTGCTGCCCGACTACACATATGTAACATGTATCATCCATCTGCTGCCCGACTACACATATGTAACATGTATCATCCATCTGCTGCCCGGCTACACATATGTAACATGTATCATCCATCTGCTGCCCGACTACACATATGTAACATGTATCATACATCTGCTGCCCGACTACACATATGTAACATGTATCATACATCTGCTGCCCGACTACACATATGTAACATGTAGCATCCATCTGCTGCCCGACTACACATATGTAACATGTATCATCCATCTGCTGCCCAACTACACATATGTAACATGTATCATCCATCTGCTGCCCGACTACACATATGTAACATGTATCATCCGACTACACATATGTAACATGTATCATCCATCTGCTGCCCGACTACACATATGTAACATGTATCATCCATCTGCTGCCCGACTACACATATGTAACATGTATCATCCGACTACACATATGTAACATGTATCATCCATCTGCTGCCCGACTACACATATGTAACATGTATCATCCATCTGCTGCCCGACTACACATATGTAACATATATCATCCGACTACACATATGTAACATGTATCATACATCTGCTGCCCGACTACACATATGTAACATGTATCATACATCTGCTGCCCGACTACACATATGTAACATGTATCATCCGACTACACATATGTAACATGTATCATCCATCTGCTGCCCGACTACACATATGTAACATGTATCATCCATCTGTTGCCCGACTACACATATGTAACATGTATCATACATCTGCTGCCCGACTACACATATGTAACATGTATCATACATCTGCTGCCCGACTACACATATGTAACATGTATCATCCATCTGCTGCCCGACTACACATATGTAACATGTAGCATCCATCTGCTGCCCGACTACACATATGTAACATGTAGCATCCATCTGCTGCCTGGCTACACATATGTAACATGTAGCATCCATCTGCTGCCCGACTACACATATGTAACATGTAGCATCCGACTACACATATGTAACATGTATCATCCATCTGCTGCCCGACTACACATATGTAACATGTAGCATCCGACTACACATATGTAACATGTATCATCCATCTGCTGCCCGACTACACATATGTAACATGTAGCATCCATCTGCTGCCCGACTACACATATGTAACATGTATCATCCATCTGCTGCCCGACTACACATATGTAACATGTATCATCCATCTGCTGCCCGACTACACATATGTAACATGTATCATCAATCTGCTGCCCGACTACACATATGTAACATGTATCATCAATCTGCTGCCCGACTACACATATGTAACATGTATCATCCATCTGCTGCCCGACTACACATATGTAACATGTATCATCCATCTGCTGCCCGACTACACATATGTAACATGTATCATCCATCTGCTGCCCGACTACACATATGTAACATGTATCATCCATCTGCTGCCCGGCTACACATATGTAACATGTATCATCCATCTGCTGCCCGACTACACATATGTAACATGTATCATACATCTGCTGCCCGACTACACATATGTAACATGTATCATACATCTGCTGCCCGACTACACATATGTAACATGTAGCATCCATCTGCTGCCCGACTACACATATGTAACATGTATCATCCATCTGCTGCCCAACTACACATATGTAACATGTATCATCCGACTACACATATGTAACATGTATCATCCATCTGCTGCCCAACTACACATATGTAACATGTATCATCCATCTGCTGCCCGACTACACATATGTAACATGTATCATCCGACTACACATATGTAACATGTATCATCCATCTGCTGCTCGACTACACATATGTAACATGTATCATACATCTGCTGCCCGACTACACATATGTAACATGTATCATCCGACTACACATATGTAACATGTATCATCCATCTGCTGCCCGACTACACATATGTAACATGTATCATCCATCTGTTGCCCGACTACACATATGTAACATGTATCATACATCTGCTGCCCGACTACACATATGTAACATGTATCATACATCTGCTGCCCGACTACACATATGTAACATGTATCATCCATCTGCTGCCCGACTACACATATGTAACATGTATCATCCATCTGCTGCCCGACTACACATATGTAACATGTATCATCCATCTGCTGCGCGACTACACATATGTAACATGTATCATCAATCTGCTGCCCGACTACACATATGTAACATGTATCATCAATCTGCTGCCCGACTACACATATGTAACATGTATCATCCATCTGCTGCCCGACTACACATATGTAACATGTATCATCCATCTGCTGCCCGACTACACATATGTAACATGTATCATCCATCTGCTGCCCGACTACACATATGTAACATGTATCATCCATCTGCTGCCCGGCTACACATATGTAACATGTATCATCCATCTGCTGCCCGACTACACATATGTAACATGTATCATACATCTGCTGCCCGACTACACATATGTAACATGTATCATACATCTGCTGCCCGACTACACATATGTAACATGTAGCATCCATCTGCTGCCCGACTACACATATGTAACATGTATCATCCATCTGCTGCCCGACTACACATATGTAACATGTATCATCCGACTACACATATGTAACATGTATCATCCATCTGCTGCCCAACTACACATATGTAACATGTATCATCCATCTGCTGCCCGACTACACATATGTAACATGTATCATCCGACTACACATATGTAACATGTATCATCCATCTGCTGCTCGACTACACATATGTAACATGTATCATACATCTGCTGCCCGACTACACATATGTAACATGTATCATCCGACTACACATATGTAACATGTATCATCCATCGGCTGCCCGACTACACATATGTAACATGTATCATCCATCTGTTGCCCGACTACACATATGTAACATGTATCATACATCTGCTGCCCGACTACACATATGTAACATGTATCATACATCTGCTGCCCGACTACACATATGTAACATGTATCATCCATCTGCTGCCCGACTACACATATGTAACATGTAGCATCCATCTGCTGCCCGACTACACATATGTAACATGTAGCATCCATCTGCTGCCTGGCTACACATATGTAACATGTAGCATCCATCTGCTGCCCGACTACACATATGTAACATGTAGCATCCGACTACACATATGTAACATGTATCATCCATCTGCTGCTCGACTACACATATGTAACATGTATCATACATCTGCTGCCCGACTACACATATGTAACATGTATCATACATCTGCTGCCCGACTACACATATGTAACATGTATCATCCGACTACACATATGTAACATGTATCATCCATCTGCTGCCCGACTACACATATGTAACATGTATCATACATCTGCTGCCCGACTACACATATGTAACATGTATCATACATCTGCTGCCCGACTACACATATGTAACATGTATCATACATCTGCTGCCCGGCTACACATATGTAACATGTATCATCCATCTGCTGCCCGGCTACACATATGTAACATGTATCATCCATCTGCTGCCCGACTACACATATGTAACATGTAGCATCCATCTGCTGCTCGATTACACATATGTAACATGTAGCATCCATCTGCTGCTCGATTACACATATGTAACATGTAGCATCCATCTGCTGCTCGATTACACATATGTAACATGTATCATCCATCTGCTGCCTGGCTACACATATGTAACATGTATCATCAATCTGCTGCCCGACTACACATATGTAACATGTATCATCAATCTGCTGCCCGACTACACATATGTAACATGTATCATCAATCTGCTGCCTGGCTACACATATGTAACATGTATCATCCATCTGCTGCTCGATTACACATATGTAACATGTATCATCCGACTACACATATGTAACATGTATCATCCGACTACACATATGTAACATGTATCATGTGTTCACAGCTGCGTGTCTTAACTATATACATGTAACATGTATCCAATGCTGTGCACCAGACCACATATGTGTCACATGTACCTGACTACATGTATTGTGAAATCTTTGCTTTGTGGTTGACTACATACATGTATCCACTGCTGTGAGCCTGACTACATATGTGTAGCATGTATGAAGCCATGAATGTAACATACTAAATACATCTTATAGGTCAGGAGTAATGATGTGAGCTCAAGCTGTTACCTATGACTACAGTGCTCCATGTTATATATGTGTATCCTTTACTACATACGTGTAACATGTCCTATGTGTTCTGTTCTATGTATGTGGCTTAATGTTACTTTTATATTAAAGTCCAGTGTATATGTGCTATAGATCACATACATGCCTAGGAGTAGATATGATGATGCTCTGTGCACCTTACATGGCGTTCATGTGTTTTCCTCTCCTTGTGTTGTTCATGTTCCCCTCCCCCATACCATTGCAAATGCAACCCCCACATACATTGCATGTTATGTCTGCAGGATATATGTCGGATGTATTGTATGTTACAGCTGCCTTCTACATGCTCTGATCTGTTGGATATCTGATAGCTACATGTCCTGATACATTACAAGTCTGCTGTATACATGTTCTGAGGTGTTAAATATTTAATGGTACATCTTATGATATATTGCATGTTACGTGTTTCCCTGACATATTGTGTCTATTTTCTTTAAGCAAGTCCTGATACATTGTATATGTGCTGGATATATGCTGTTCTGATACATTGTAAGTTATAGCATACAATATATCAGGACATCATGTATATCTGCTGGATACACGCTGGCCTGATACATTGTATATGGTATATCTGCTGGATATATACTATGTTATGTGCTCTCCTGATGGATTATATATAGCATATCTGCAGGTTACACACTGGCCTGATACATTGTGTATTATATATCTGCTGGATACACGCTGGCCTGATACATTGTATACTATATATACTGGATACTTTCTGGTCTTATACATTGTATATGGTATATCTTCCGCATACTCACTGGACTGATATGTTAAATACTATATATCTGCTGGATACATGCTGGCCTTATACATTGTATACTATATATACTGGATACTTTCTGGCCTTATACTGTACATTGTATATGGTATATCTGCCGGATACTCGCTGGCCTGATACGTTGTATACTATATATCCTGGACACTCGCTGGCCTTATACATTGTGTTTTATATATCTCCTGGATACACACTAGCCTTATACATTTTATATTCTATATCTCCCGGATACTTGCTGGCCTGATACGTTGTATACTATATATCCTGGGCTCTCGCTGGCCTGATACATTGTATATATTATATATCTGTTGGATACACGCTGGCCTGATACATTGTATATTATATATCTGCTGGATACACGCTGGCCTGATACATTGTATATTATATATCTGCTGAATACACGCTGGCCTGATACATTGTATATTATATATCTGCTGGATACACGCTGGCCTGATACATTGTATATTATATATCTGCTGAATACACGCTGGCCTGATACATTGTATATTATATATCTGCTGAATACACGCTGGCCTGATACATTGTATATTATATATCTGCTGAATACACGCTGGCCTGATACATTGTATATTATATATCTGCTGAATACACGCTGGCCTGATACATTGTATATTATATATCTGCTGAATACACGCTGGCCTGATACATTGTATATTATATATCTGCTGAATACACGCTGGCCTGATACATTGTATATTATATATCTGCTGAATACACGCTGGCCTGATACATTGTATATTATATATCTGCTGAATACACGCTGGCCTGATACATTGTATATTATATATCTGCTGAATACACGCTGGCCTGATACATTGTATATTATATATCTGCTGAATACACGCTGGCCTGATACATTGTATATTATATATCTGCTGAATACACGCTGGCCTGATACATTGTATATTATATATCTGCTGAATACACGCTGGCCTGATACATTGTATATTATATATCTGCTGAATACACGCTGGCCTGATACATTGTATATTATATATCTGCTGAATACACGCTGGCCTGATACATTGTATATTATATATCTGCTGGATACTCGCTGGCCTGATACATTGTATATTATATATCTGCTGAATACACGCTGGCCTGATACATTGTATATTATATATCTGCTGGATACTCGCTGGCCTGATACATTGTATACTATATATCCTGGACTCTCACTGGCCCTATACATTGTATATATTATATATCTGCTGGATACACGCTGGCCTGATACATTGTATACTATATATCCTGGACTCTCACTGGCCCTATACATTGTATATATTATATATCTGCTGGATACACGCTGGCCTGATACATTGTATGCTAAATCTGCAGGATACATTGTTTCCAGTTGTCTGTGTAGAGGATTATCACTGGGTAACAGATGGTTGCCCCTCCACAACAATAGCGTTTGGTCTAGCGCCGGCCACTGCTGACTTGTGTGTGTGTCACTGAGCCCCTGGAGGGTGACGATGTATCGGTGACATCACCCCCGTGACTCACCTCTTCGTATTACCGGGTGACTCACCCGCACTGACCCAGGGCCTGACCTCTGCCCGGTTATGTCATTGTGATGTAAGGAGGGAACACGTTGTCCACAGGGCAGCACAGACCGGAACATCTATACAGTACGTGTCTGCTTGTGGTGAGATAGTGGGGGTAACCTGGGGGGCACGCGTCTTCATTATTTGGGGTTTCTATAGCTCCCTTTTCTTTTCCTTTTTTTTTTTTTAAATTTCCATACAACACCTTAAAATACTAGGAAGAAATCCGTGTGTGAATCCGACCGAACAGGCAACTTCATGAATCTAGGCGAGACGGACTCCGGCCCAGTAGTCTAGGACAGTAGTGATAACTCTCTGCTTGTATCCGGGTACTTCTGGGCAGCATGTTGGTAAATTTTGGTATTTTTTTCCCCCATCTTTATGCATCTGTTCACATTAGTATCTTGGTTTCCACTTATGCTGGATCTGGGCTTGGACGGAGGATTCTGCTGGGTCCTAGAGGTGCAGGTTACAGGTTTCCAGTATTTTTGGCTGCACACTGAGCGGTCTGTACTTTCCCTGTTGGAAAGGTGTGAACAGCGATGTCATATTACTAGACCCTGTGCACATCTGTATTATAGTGTCCATGTCATATATGTATATATATCTCAAATGCTATTGTATACACGTGCAGTGCCATTTGTTGGGGGGATTCACCAGCTTCCAGTATATAAGTGAATGTGACTCCCCCGCACAATCCCCTGTAACATCTATAGGGAACACATTCAGGTTTGCACCTGCTGTTGAATAAATCCAATTTGCAGCTCATTCAGCTAATCCGCAGGGGTCCTGGGTGTTGGACCCCCACTGTTCTTTCATTGGGGACCTAGCCTTTAATGCAGAGCAGTCCAGGTGTGGTAGGTCCATCCCTGGTGCGCCTTACCCCTCCCCCTATAAACCAGTATGCCAATACTCTGCCACTTCCCTTTTGATTAGATAAAACCTTGTGCGCGGATATGGCTGCAGATACAGCTATAAATGTTAGCAGTGACAGCTGGTAATCTCATAGATAAGAGGGGGTCATACAGGTGCCCGGTTGTATAAAGTGGTGTAAGGCGTGTACGGCAGGTTTTTGGCACAAGTTGCTCCAGGAATCTGGTGCGTTTTCATCTTATCCCATTGATTTTATGGAGAATTATGTAATGCTCCATTTCTCCTGTGGAGGCGCTGCAGGGGAACTGAACACTTGTAGTGTTCATCTACAAATTATAGCTTGTCTCAAGGAGCCATAGCAGTGGGGTGACCTGTGGTCCAGGTGGGGGGTGGGGGGCTTGCTCTTACCACTTTCTGACAAGGGGTCCTCACCACTGCAGCGAGCGTCGCTCTGGAGGACCCGTCCTGGATACACAGACAAGCTCTGAGCGCAATGTGGGCTCATCCAGGTGGGTAGATCTTGGGTTTTTGCCCAGTATGGAGTGTTATAAGGGATATACTGACCATTAACCTTCGTCATTGGTGTCTGGTGAGTGAGGAATCCCATAACGTTTTTTTGGTCTGGCTAAACAGATGAGAAAGGAGGTGCGAGCGGGTCGGGCGAGAACACGGCTACCTCCATTATCATCTGTGGGTGTTATGGATGGGAACAGGCAAAAACCCTGAATGGGGCTGAGCTGCAATTCCGAGCACAGCCACTACCCCATGTATGGCGCTGTACTTGGTAGGTATTGCATAGGCGGCAGCATTTAGAGGGATTCTCCAGGGAGACAGTCAGTACTTCGAGGGATTTTATGCAGCGAATTCTGGATCATGTGATCAAAACCGGCGTCCAGTCCCTGAGTCGCTCCTCTTCTGTGTATACAGGTATGTTACCAGTACTGTGGGGGTTGGAGCATCTCCACGAATTAGGTGCTGGATCTGATCATGTGATCACAGGCTCCCTGGAGAGCCCCTTTAATATCCTACTCTGAGTACCCAAAGATCAGCTGAATTTGGCAACTCATGCCGTACATATGTAGTTTCCACTAACAGTGTCCTGAAATTTTCCATCCTGGCGATTTATGTTTTGCCATCAGCCATTGCTTGAGTTTTCAGCAGTGTGAACACGGCCGTAGTATCTTCCGCTGTTAATAAAGTTTCCATTTAGCAGTTACTGTAACACTTTGTATCGGTTCTTTTTTGTATCAGTTCTTGATGGAAAGTTCCTCTTGTGGCTCTGTGCTGTGATGGGTGTCCATGACCTGTATATATGAATACCCAGAGTACTAAAGTGGGGCTGCGGACATGGATGAGCAGAGGTACCCGCCGGGGTCATTGGTGGCCGTGAACTATATACTGGGGTGTCCGGGGTGCTCAGGTCTGATACAAAGATATTGACTCTGACTAGGCATAAAAAAATGCTTTGTTACCGTCTCCATTGTCTTGTCTGTAGCCGCAGACTTAGCCCAGGCCTAAGGCATTACATCTTCATGGTGTCGCCCGGTCCCCTAGCATCTGTGAAACCAGTGGGTGCATGCGCGGCTGATGTGCATGCTGGGAGTTGTAGTTTTACAAGAGCGAGTAATTATTGGACATGGCGCTAGTGCAGGTATCCGCTGGCAGAGATTTGGGGGTCCTGTATGATCAGGGTGCCCCCATAGGTGCGGTATAACTTGGGAATGTGACTGTATGTGAGTGGCATTTGGCGTCTGTATGACCGCCCCGTCCACCCCACCCTCTCCCCACCGGCCTTTAGACCCGACTTGTCAATGATGGTTTTGTTCGCCTGTCTCTGGGATCTGTACACACAGCGCACATATTGCTTCAGGAAGATATTCCAGCCTCGCTCCTTGGATTCTTCTATGGCTTGTCTGACTTGGAGAATTCACTTCGGGCTATCTGGTTTTATTTGGAATTGGCCAAAGCGGAGATTTATAGCAGGGCCATCCATATGGGGGAGCCGGTGGGCCCAGCCCCATCCATCAGTGTCATGTGGGGGTGCTGCAGGGGGGCACTGAATAGGCAAACATTAACCCAATAGAGACTTAAAGGGGTTGTCTGGTGCAGCTTGCAAAGATCAAGTTTTGGGGTGGTATTTGAAGAGGAAAGAAAAAGTAATATCCCGACCCCAGCTGCAAATGATGTGACTGCTGGTGCTGACAGGAGGTACAACAGGGGATTATGGGGGTACAGGGTAGTGCACATGCCTGGCCACCCCTCCGTACTTCTGTGGGGCATCCAGGGTGGCGATCACCGAGCCTGCCCACTACCTCTGCACTTGCAGACCCCCTTCTCTTAATTAGCCCCAGGGATTGATCCACAGGATAGAGAATAAGAGTCTTTAGTGGGAAAATCCCTTTAACTATGGGTTTTAAAGCCACAGCTGGATATTTTTGTTAAAGGCATTGCCTCAGTTGTCTTGACGCCTTTAGGGAGTATTCACACATTGTATTCCCCCGCCGTCATCCCATGAACAGGTTTTCCTTGTTTTGGTAAGCTCCATAAACACCTGACCTCCAGGGGGTCAGCCCTGCGCTCTGGATGAGGAATGCGAGCGCCCCGTCCTGTGCACCATTACGTCACATGTCCCCGGGTGATGGCCGCAGGGGAAGGTATCACTGAGGTGCATGCTGGGAATAAGGGGAACATACCCCTGCAATGGGGGGGGGGGGGCGGCACCGCTAGGGCTCCAAAATGGGGCGGTGTGTTTACAACCTTTGCTTGCAGTCAGTGAATGGGTATGAAACACCAAGTATATTGGGTTATACCGAGCGACTGGTCAGGAGAGGGGCACTGGCATCCGTGAGGCCTTGCAGAAGTTGGACATCCCTTTAAGGCTTGCTTCACCTCCTGTTTTGCTCCTAATAGTAGTTGGGATACCCCTTTAAGGCTAAGGCCCCATGGGATGTCCCGGGGAAAAACTTTTTGGAATAGGAATATCCCTTTAAATCTGTTTCTGTCCTACTTTGCTTATGTCTTAAAGGTTAGTTTGATATCCCCTTTAAGGCGCACTTTATATCCCATTTTTCTTATACCATCGATGTTAGGATTTGGAATATCCCTTTAAATCTCCCCTCCTCCTTTGCTCCTAGTATTGTCAGCCCTTTAAGGCTCTGTTCACATGCGCTTTTCTCGGTCCTGATCTGGGTGTAGCACTGGTACAGTATGACTCTTCCCGCTACGTGTCCTGGCTGGACTCTTCACATGCATAGTAACCTAGTTTTCGGGTTGACTCACGCTGGGTTTTGTGCCATTTGGCCAAACCTTTGTCTATTAGTCATCGGCTGACGGCTTCGATTGCAGAGCGGCGTCTAATATGGGGCTGGGGCGGCCTGCAAGAAGTGCGCGGTGTTGTGGGGAGCTGGAGGGGCCTGACCTGTGCCCACCACCCCAGACTTATTGTCCTGTAGGCCGGGGGTCTGCACCCTACACTTATCCTTACGTGGCTGCTGATGTCGGGGCCTCGACCACCACCGGACCGCGCGGCGAGCAGTCGTGCCCTTGCTCTTTGCATTCTATTCCCGGGTGGTATTCTCTTGTTGCTGTGGTAACGTTTTGCTCGCAAGGTGATTAGTACATGCCTGATAAACGAGGCTGCAGGATTTGCATGTGCCATTTCTGACGGGTATTTTTATAGAAATCGGGATTTAATCTTGTAATTGGCGCGGGGCTGAGCACATCACGGCAATGGGTTATGGGCTGCCGGGGGTCTCCCTAGCTTGGCTCCACTGGTGCACCTCTGGCTTCCCAAGAACGGAAAGATCGGGCATGTCTGCATGCAACATGTCTTGTCTCCCGTGATGGCAGAGGAGACAGGAGGACCCCATATTGCAGGAGCCTTGTCCACATCTTGCATGCAGATTTTGCTGCAATTCACCGTGCATTGCAAAACTCTTCCATCCTTCTGATTTAAAATCTGCGTACACTTCTGAGGCCAAGCGTGACTTCAAGTAATGAGGAATATGCAGGGCGCTCTTATGTCTCCCTAAAACTAAATCCACCTCCAAAAAAACGCAGCAAAATCTGCAATAAAGTGTTTGCAAGGTGTGACCTAAGCCGTATGGTCTGGGCTGCAGAGGGAAACCTCCGTGTATGTGAGCGGGTGGAGGGGTGGGGAGGTTTCACAATTCAGGGATTCCCCCTCATGCCGTGGCGTAGCTGCGGAGTTCTCCTCTGTTTGTCTTGGCATTCACTTCTGTTACTCATTAATTTTTACGGAGCCGCAGCTTTTGTCTTTGAAGATAGATGACTTGTGGTCACCGCCAGGGCGTGTTGTGGCTTTATAGGAACGTCGCGCTTCCTTCCACTATGGCGGCGCTCACTGGTGTTCTAACGGATGGGTTAGATCTGATACATTGTGCCGAGCCCTGCGCTCTTGTGAGCAGCGCCTGGGAAGGGAAGCGAGGTGGCGAGCTGAGGTCTTATAGCCTGGCGCAGGCGGTGTAGATAGAGATTGTACATTGTCTTAGTAAGTTGCAAAACTTAGAATAACCAAGTGCGAAAATATTAGAGGGTTTCCGGTACTTGGGTATTGGATAGATCCTCGATATGTGATGGGCTGGGGGTGTCCGACTCCCGAGACCCCCGCGGATAATATGTATGAAGAGGCTGCAGATGACATCGCACAGTATAGCAGCAGCCCAGTCCCATTCAAGTTAATGGGACTGAGCTGTAATACCCAGCATAGCCACTAGTATATACGGCGCTAAGTATGAGGTTGTTGCCTTCAAAATGTTTGGCCTAGAGTAATGAAGGGGTTAATACGTGGCCTATATGGATGCTGAAGGAGTTAATAGGTCACCGTCTAGGGGTGCAGGGCAATGGACAGTCAGGAGGGTTTCTCCATAGGGCAATCTTCAGTGACAATAAGCAGATTATAACGTGTCGTTCCCCTCCCCCTCCCCGGCTTGAGACCCCCATCGATCAGCTGTAATTTATGGGTAATCTGTGTATTAATTACCTGCAGGTCAATTCATTACACACCGTCCATTTCTTGTCTATTGAGGGTCTCTCCTTAAGGTGGATTGCGATATGTGGTCGGTGGGCTCTTATTGTAGCTAAGCCCCATTCATTTGGATGGGTCTGAGCTTCCATAGTATTGTGACTGATGAATATGATGTCATTGGTACATTGACAAGAGCGTGGCCCCCTACAGCCAGCTGATCTGCGAGGGTCCTGGGTGTCCCTGGGTATGGGACCGCTATTGATCACTTATTGATGACCTAAGATCTTGTAATCTCCTCTAATCGGCATCACAAAAAGTCCTGAAGCCGCGTCTGCCGCTGGCCGGAGTCGCTGAGACCTGCGAGGTTTGATCCGATGATTAGCGGCATCTCCGGGCGGCGGTGTCAGCGGCGTCCTTCCTTCGCCGGCGTCATCCGTCAGGCTGTGTGTAGTGTAATTAAGAGCCATGGATTAGGTGATTATATGTTGCGGCCGGGACGCTTTCCTCTCCTCCTGTATCTGGTGATTAACGTAAATGAAGGTTTTACAGAACCGAATAAATGTAGACTCGCCGCCGAAAACAGACCACACCGCGCTGCAGAGTAAGACCTCACTCGTCATGGGGGGCCATGAGGTCGTGGTCAGACTGTGCACACCGGGGTGGACCTGCGGACAGAGAGGTCACATGACTCAAAGACTCAGGAAATCACCGATTACACTTTAAACATATATTTAAGATTTCAAAATTCCAACTCTAACCACTAAGCCTAAAAATAGTTTGGTTTCCTGTCTCATGAAGAATGGAGCAGGTTATATTAGATGTGTCATGGATCCAGTAGATGGCGCTACCTCGACTTCGACCAATGACGGCTCACGCACTCGGACCCTCAGCATTTTCGGGTGTTGCATTGTTAAACTAGAGAAAACACGCGCCTCTCATGTCCAACCCTAACCCACCTGGTTTGACGTAGATACAGCTTGGGGGGCCTTATAAGGAGTGTCAGGAGGCAGCGCCACCTACAGGGGCCATGGGCCATAGATATAAGGATGGAGCGGACTGTATGGGCATCCAGAGGGGAGTAGATAAGATGTGACCTCACCTATCGGGACTGATCTTCTCTACATAAACATGATGATCATGCGGGTGCTGTAAGTGAGGGGATGCTGCAAATAAATCTTCTACAGAAAACAGGAAGTCTCCCTGTATTATTTGGCTTAGTGGCCAGAGTCAGAGCTGTGAAGGAATTGGCATGATGGACTTAAAGGGATCCTATCATTAAAACTCAATTTTTTTTCCCTCATTAATATGTCGAAATAGCCTTAAAGTCTATTCTT
Organism: Leptodactylus fuscus; assembly: GCF_031893055.1. NCBI lineage: Eukaryota > Metazoa > Chordata > Amphibia > Anura > Leptodactylidae > Leptodactylus > Leptodactylus fuscus. The sequence continues at coordinate 10,437,705 of NC_134268.1, forward strand.
CTCCTACCTTTAGATGTCTTCTCCGCACTGCCATTCGGTATAAATCCCAGTTTTCTTCGGTATGTAAATGAGTTCTCTCGCAGCACTATGGGCGGACCCCAGCGCTCAAACAGCACAGGGGGCGTCCCCAATGCTGCGAGAGAAATCTCCAGCGCCGCCTCCATCTTCAGGAACGTCCTCTTCATCCGGCGGTGGCTTCAAACTTCTAGGTCTAGGGCAAAGACAACTGCGCATGCCCGCACAATACTGTGTAAGTGGCCATTTTCTTGTGGCCGGCGGGCATGTGCAGTTGGCTTTGCCCAAGGCCTAGAAGTATGAAGCCAACCCCTGGAAGAAGACGTGTGAAGACCCTTTCCTGAACTAGATGGAGGTGTCGCTGGAGAGTTCTCTTGCAGCATTGGGGACCGCCCCCGGTGCTGTTTAAGTGCTGGGACCCGCCCATAGTGCTGCGAGAGCTCATTTGCATACCGACGAAAACCGGGATTTCTACTGAACCGTGGCGCGGAGAAGACATCTAAAGGTAGGAGAAGAATAGTCTTTCTTAAGGCTATTAAGTTAGTGAGGAGAAAAAAATTAAAATTTTAATGATAGGATCCCTTTAATTATGTTTTTTTTTTTTTTTTTTTTTTTTGCACTGCGGTATGATGGTGCTGAGGGTGCATGTGTATGGGGTAGTCAAAGTAGTATCTGCCTCCTGTGGACAGGTCATCAGTATCAATGGGTCTGGACACCCCCTTTAAGTTTCCCCCATAGTCTCGGAGGCCTATTGGCTGCGCCTTTCCCAGTCTGCGGAGGTTTCTCACAGCCCCGGAGGTTTACTATTCCCATGTCTATTATAAAGGCTGTGTTTGTGTAACATTTTAACATGCCGTGCCACAGCTGGAATGCCGTGTTAATGCGGGTCGCCCCGGAGCCCAGGACCGTCCTGTTTTACTGGAGTTCTTCTTTATTGACTTTGGATCACCGGTCGCAGCAAGGGTAAAAGGGCCTTGGCACGGGACGGTTTACATTGGGCTGCGACCACGAAGTATCCCAGATTTTATTGAAAGGATAAGGCTTACTCCTTACGGAAGAAGAAGAATACATTGTCGTGTCCGCTGTGGGTTTGGATTGGCTTTTGCTCGCTTTCTCCTGTGTGCTTTGGCGGCTCCGGACAGTTTGATGGATCTTTAGTCGAGATTTTTTGAGATTTTGCTTAACCTGATACAGACATTTACAAATGTAGCGAATGTGCTGAAATTAAAGCAAGGTGCAATACCAAACACAGCCCCTATGATATGTGCGGGCGCTTGGCTTTCATGAGGAGGCTGCAGCCTCTTGAGCCAGCTGATCTGTGAGGGTCCCAGGTATTGGACCTCCTCTTGGGCACGACATCAATATGCGACTAAGGTCCCAGAAAACCCCTTAAAGAACTCAGCGTTACCATATTTTACCTGGTCTGAGTGATATGAATGTTGTCGTGCAATACCTCACTTGTCCTGTAGTGGCCACTGTAGAAGATATGTGTCTCTTTGTGCAGCTTTTCTTGGTGATTGTTGCTGATCAGTGAGATTTTCAGGTGGCAGACCCGCGGGGATCACCAGGTAGTGCTTCAGATTTACCGGACATTGCCCCTTTACGGTCAGCAAGGACTTGCCATTTCTCTCCACCACGTGGTGTTTATTTGCACTGAACACCTATCCCTTCCTTTACAGCTTTAATAATTTCACTGATCCGTTAACCCTTCCTGTGACCTTGCGTGCCTATGACCATATGAGAGCGCCCGACTACCCGGCCATACACCCCTCCAGCTGTCGCTGTCCTGTCTGCTCCTGGACGCTTCCCAAGTATCCGGCTGCAGCGAGCACATTGCTAGGCGTCCACCTAGCCGGGGTCAGTGCAGGAAAGGCCACATCAGCTAGTAAATTTAGTTCTTGTCATTGACAGGCTGACGCTCCCCACGGAACATTCCTCACATTGCAAGTTACATGGAGACCTTCCTAAACCAGCAAAGGGCAGATTGTGCAGACAGCGAGGATGGGGACGGATCAGGAGCCGACGACGGGCCAAGCTCTTTGGGTTCTCGCTCGGTTACACGGAGTCTTTGTGGTTTGGGGTTTTCCATGCATTAACAGAATGTTCCGAATCTGTATTGAACAGGTTGTTATGGGTGATGTTCGCAGGACTCCGGAGATGTTTGGAACAAAAGGGGTCAAATGAAGAATTTAGAAAACCGTTTGCTTTTCTTTGTAGCTCAAAAATATCCAAAAACTTCTTAGGTGTCTGTATCTTCTGCAGGGTGTCTAGTGTACGTCTTGGGGGTTTACATTCTATGGAGTCATCCACCAAATCAAAGTCTTATTAAGTGTCTCAAAAAACTATTCCTGCTCCAAAATATTCATTGAACTGTATGCCCACAATCTCATGTAAGCAATGCCCTTTCCTGCCCCATACTCAGGACACGTCGCCAACAGTCGGACTACTTCTCCGATCACAGTAAATCTAGTTCCCAGCCTATCTACTTCCCCTTCTTGCAGCTGTATAATCTCCAGTTAGTTTCTATTCAGTCTTCTTCCCCCTCTGATAACTGTTTAATAAAGACCTCCCTAAATCCCCAGTCTGTCTCCTTCCCCTCAGATAGCTGCAAAGCTAAGCCCCAAGAAATTCCCTAATGCATCGCCTTCCCCTTCTGGCAGCCATAGATCCTGTATAATCCCCAGTCAGTTTCTATTCAGTCGTCTTCCCCCTCTGATAACTGTTTAATAAAGACCTCCCTAAATCCCCAGTCTGTCTCCTTCCCCTCAGGTAGCTATAAATATAATCCCTAGGAAATTCCCTAATCCATCTCCTTCCCCTTCTGGCAGCCATGGATCTAGTCATGCATTTGGTTGGATAGTTATTCTACAACTGGAGTAGGAAAGACGGAAGCAGAACAGAAAAAATTGAGAGACACAAATGGGGTCCATCAGGTGCCCCTAAAAACAAGCACGGAAGCAGTTTGTACAGGTGGTGGCCAATAAAATGGGAGAGAAATTTGGATTTGGGGCAGATTTTGAGACTGAAAATGGTTCTACTTTTCAGCTTTGGATTCTACGGTTTTGGTTTTGGGAAAGGATTTTTAGACAGAAGACCACCTCTCTAAATAAAGCTGTGTGAACATACCCCAGTGTGACTGGAGGGGGCGACGTGGTCAATGGGAGAGATCTGAGATACATCATGGAGGTCTGGTGGCAATGACATGAATCGGCTCCTACATTTTGGGGTTTGGGTTCTCGGAGTCCCTTCTTGTGCTGCTTCTGGTCTCGTGGATGTCGTTCCTTGTGAGGTGGGCGGCCATTGAGGCCGGCGTTGTGCGGAGCAGCCACCACATGGTACAGGGTTAATCAGCCAGAAGTGTTTCGTTTTTGGATAAACCACAAAGAAGAATTGACCCCCCCCCCCCCCCCAAATACAGAGACCACCAGGCTTGGTAGCACTTGACTCCTCCCCCTTGTCTGTCATCAGTATGGACACCCAGCCAGGATTCATTGTGTTATAGAGAATCCATTAACCTCTAGGAATGCGGCAGCTTGTTACCGCAGTGTGTGAATTCGTCCTTATTGTGGTGCGTCTGCGCGGCCCCCTTTAATGTCTTTGTTGTTGCAGTGACACACTCATTTTATATATTTAAGTGTCCGCTCCATAGTGAATAGAGGAAAGAAGAGGAACGTCTTTGAAGCGGAGAAAGGCAGTGTGAGCCGGCCAGGGCTGTATATGGAGCGCGTACATGGCAGCTGGGCTTGGAGGGGCCGGTATTGTGCCTGTAATTCCCTCCTCATCCTCACCAGATACTTGGAATGCCTTTGAAGTCCTTCCCCAACCCCCACCAGTCAGTCTGTGCGGTGAGAAGCTGATCTGTACGATTCGGAGCGTTATTTGCCTGGATATATAGTAATATAATATAATGTACTAAGACTATGGTTACATATGGAGCCTGCAGGTCGGTCACTGCGGGGTCTCCATAGCCTCGCTTTGTAACGACCTCTCTCTATTATGACACTGACTGATATCGTTCCGGCTTTTTCCCATTCACTTTCTTACTGTTTGGCCACTTCATTAATTTTTATTTTTTGCGTTCATGTTTTTTGAGCGTTACAATAGCCCACATTCGTTCTCTGTTCCTGGGAAACATTGAGCCTTGTAGTTTGGCAGCAGAACGCTTCATGGTTCACACAGGAACTCTGAGAGATGCCCGGGCCGTTGCGAGCCTTAAGCCACGGGTCAGGTTCTGTCATAATCAGAAAGCTGGTGAATTGGCTTATGTACTGAAAGTTTGTTCTTGGGGTCTCCAAAGCAAAGCCCGAGCCAAGACCTTCTCTAGTATTTATTTTGACATAAAAATACATGTGCCCAGCAAGCGGATGCTATGTGGTATCTATAGCTGTGCTGACGCCATTCCCCTCGCCGGGGCACTCACCATCTGGATTCCCAGTGCAGGGGGGTAGTATGTCATCCCTTCATGAGTGCTAATAATTATTTCCTAATATATCAATGTAGCACCCGTTCCAAGTATTCACTGCTTACTCTTTTCTGCAGTCTTTTGTGTATATTCCCAGAATCTTATCTTATACTCAGTTATAGCTTCAGTTTTACATTCTCCGTATCAATCTCCTTATAACTCCGAATGAAGCAGATCTCACATATGGTACAGCCCTGTAGAAGTATACCGCTATGTATACAAGAATATAACTGCTATTATACTGCCCCTATGTACAAGAATATAACTACTATAATACTACTACTATGTACAAGAATATAACTACTATAATACTACTCCTATGTACAAGAATATAACTACTATAATACTACTCCTATGTACAAGAATATAACTACTATAATACTACTCCTATGTACAAGAATATAACTACTATAATACTACTCCTATGTACAAGAATATAACTACTATAATACTGCTCCTATGTACAAGAATATAACTACTATAATACTACTCCTATGTACAAGAATATAACTACTATAATACTACTCCTATGTACAAGAATATAACTACTATAATACTACTCCTATGTACAAGAATATAACTACTATAATACTGCTCCTATGTACAAGAATATAACTACTATAATACTGCTCCTATGTACAAGAATATAACTACTATAATACTGCTCCTATGTACAAGAATATAACTACTATAATACTGCTCCTATGTACAAGAATATAACTACTATAATACTGCTCCCTATGTACAAGAATATAACTACTATAATACTACCTCCTATGTACAAGAATATAACTACTATAATACTGCTCCTATGTACAAGAATATAACTACTATAATACTGCTCCTATGTACAAGAATATAACTACTATAATACTACCTCCTATGTACAAGAATATAACTACTATAATACTACCTCCTATGTACAAGAATATAACTACTATAATACTACCTCCTATGTACAAGAATATAACTACTATAATACTCCTCCTATGTACAAGAATATAACTACTATAATACTACTCCTATGTACAAGAATATAACTACTATAATACTACTCCTATGTACAAGAATATAACTACTATAATACTACTCCTATGTACAAGAATATAACTACTATAATACTACTCCTATGTACAAGAATATAACTACTATAATACTACCTCCTATGTACAAGAATATAACTACTATAATACTACTCCTATGTACAAGAATATAACTACTATAATACTACCTCCTATGTACAAGAATATAACTACTATAATACTGCTCCTATGTACAAGAATATATCTACTATAATACTACCCACTATATACAAGAATATAACTACTATAATACTACTCCTATGTACAAGAATATAACTACTATAATACTACTCCTATGTACAAGAATAGAACTACTATAATACTACCTCCTATGTACAAGAATATAACTACTATAATGCTGCTAGTATGTACAGAAAAATGTGTATTGGTTTTTTGATTTTTACTTTGACAGCCAGTGGTACATAGTGACCATTCTATCCACATCTATACATCTTTTTGACCTTTTGTGTTATTTGTGACAGATATGTTAGCGCGTGGTACATGGTTTTCTGATAGTCACTACCTCTTATTATTAGAACAGTCACGCTCTGGTAGGACAGGTGACTCCAGCTTTCCAGTTGTTGTTTTGTAAGTTATTTTTGATGGTTGTTCTCATCTGTCAGCGTCTTGTCTAGCTTAGGGCATCACGTAGATGGCGGATTGCTTTGATTCAACCCAGATGTTAACTTTTTGGTTTTGTTTGGCTTTGGTGTGTTTTCAGGTATTGATTTGCTGAAAATAGATGCATGAGCAAGACTATAATACTCCCCCCCCCCCCCCCCCATGTACAAGAATATAACTACTATAATGCTGCTCCTGTATACTAGAATATAACCATTATGATGCTGCTCAGTATAGATATTCAGTGTTGGCCAAAAGTATTGGCACCCCTGCAATTCTGTCAGATAATATTCGTTGTCTTCCAGATAATGATTGCAATTCTTTGGTATTTTCTTCATTTAATTTGTCTTCAATGGAAAACCACAAAAAGAATTGTCAAAAAGCCAAATTGGATATAATTCCACAGCAAACATAAAAAAGGGGGTGGACAAACGTATTGGCACTGTTTGAAAAATCATGTGATGCTTCTCTAGTTTGTGTAATTAACAGCACCTGTTACTTACCTGAGGCACCTAACAGGTGGTGGCAATAACTAAATCACACTTGCAGCCAGTTGAAATGGAATAAAGTTGACTCCACCTCTGCCCTGTGTCCTTGTGTGACCACATTGAGCATGGAGAAAAGAAAGAAGACCAAAGAACTGTCTGAGGACTTGAGAAGCAAAATTGTGAGGAAGCCTGAGCAATCTCAAGGCTACAAGTCCATCTCCAAAGCCCTGAATGTTCCTGTGTCTACCGTGCGCAGTGTCATCAAGAAGTGTAAAGCCCATGGCACTGTGGCTAACCTCCCTAGATGTGGACGCAAAAGAAACATTGACCAGAGATTTCAACGCAAGATTGTGCAGATGGCGGATAAAGAACCTCGACTAACATCCAAACAAGTCCAAGCTGCCCTGCAGTCCGAGGGTACAACAGTGTCACCCCGTACTATCCAGCGTCAGCGTCTGAATGAGAAGGGACTGTATGGTAGGAGACCCAGGAAGACCCCACTTCTTACCCACAGACAGAAGCCAGGCTGGAGTTTGCCAAAACTTACCTGAGAAAGCCAAAACCGTTCTGGAAGAATGTTCTCTGGTCAGAGGAGACAAAAGTAGGAAAAGGCCTCAACATAGAGATTACAGGAAAAAAGAGAAGACGCCCCCTACAGTCAGACATGGCGGAGGTCCCTGATGGTTTGGGGTTGCTTTGCTGCCTCTGGCACTGGACTGCTTGACCGTGTGCATGGCATTATGAAGTCTGAAGACGACCAACACATTGTGCAGCATCATGTAGGGCCCAGTGTGAGAAAGCGGGGTCTCCCTCAGAGGTCAGGGCTCTTCCAGCAGGACAAGGACCCAAAACACACTTCAGGTCAGCACTAGAAAATGGTGGTGAGAGAAAGCCCTGGAGACTTGTAAAGTGGCAGCAATGAGTCCAGCCCTGAATCCCATAGAACACCTGTGGGGGAGGGGGAGAGATCTCTTGGTGGCAGTTTGGAGAAGGCCCCCTTCACATCTCAGGGGGGACCGCGAGCAGGAGCCAAAGAAGAAGGGTCTAAGATTCCAGCAGAGCCTTGTAAGAAACTCATTGCTGGTTAGCGGAAGCGGTTGTGCGCAGTTATTGTGTCTAAAGGTTGTGCTGCCAAGTATTAGGCTGAGGGCGCCAATACTTCTGTCCGCACCAGTTCTGGAGTTTTGTTTTAAAATGATCAATGATGTGACTTTTTTTTCATTCTCTTTTGTGTTTTTTCATTGCAAACAAAATAAATGAAGATATTACCAAAGAGTTTGTGCTTGTAATCATTATCTGGGGGACACCGAGGATTATCTGACAGGACTGCAGGGGGGCGATACTTTTGGCCAACACTGCATATGTAGCCAGGTGACTTGTCATGTAGTATTGGAGGTTTTGTGCAGTCTTGAGCACTTTCTTAGTTTCACCTTTTGTGTTCCTTCATGTAAATGAGAGGTCTCGGGTTATATTTGCAGTTCTTTCTGTGGGAATATAATCTGCGCTTCGGGGCATATGAACATTTCTGAAGACTTAAATGCTTCCTGCACATTTTTACTTGTTTATAACCTTGGGGAAGCAGTGAGTGTGTATGTATTTATATATGTGTGTGTGGATAGATAGATAGATAGATAGATAGATAGATAGATAGATAGATAGATAGATAGATAGCGGTGTACAGTGTATATCCTTCAGTGTGCGATTCTTACACAGCGACAACAATATAACTGCGCCTAGTCCGGAGCGTACGCCCTGCTGAGGGGACACTGATGGGGTGCTGGAGCTCAGGACCACACTACTACTATATACCACAGAGCTCTGAACTGCATTCACAATCTTTCGGAGCTGAAATCTCCAAGCCATTGGGTAATGTCCATGAGAAGTGTGGAGGCCGGTGTAAGAAATGCCATTCACTATTTTAGTCAGTGGTGTTTTATTGTTAGAAATCTCCAATTTGCAGATTTTACACCAAGAAACAATTAATGAGCCTCCCCCATTGTCTTTAGCGAACAGCAGAATTATGAATGCAGCTCTGAATTACATATCCACCATATCTATAACTACTGCATATAGGAGCAGTGATACAATGTGATATATTGACATGGGGCAGATCTGTTGCAGATATTTCTACACCCTATTGCGATGACCAGACTTGTCCTGTGTGATTTCGTCCTGTCCGTTCACTCTCGGATATGTAAATCGTATCTGGTATTGCCATTTTGCGTCATTTTGTTTTGTTGCCTCACGTTCCTTGCTACTGTTGATTTGAAGGATGTACCTAGAAATGTGGAAAGAAATCTGCAAGTGCTAAACATGGTATTTTCGTAGTAATACATTTCTTGGCTGTTCCAATGGATTAGGTTAGGGCTCTATCACACTGGGGAGGGATTGAGAGTCGAAATGCATGTGGCTGTCATGTGACTTAAACCCCCTTGTGGTGTGGGGTGTTCTTCAGGACCTGCAAGTTCTCTTCTCTCCAGAGTTACCTTCTACTCTGTCTCTACCACTCTGGACCCCCCGGGGTCTCCTGTAGGGTCTCTGCTCTCCAGGGTTACCTTCTACTCTGTCTCTACCACTCCGGACCCCCCGGGGTCTCCTGTAGGGTCTCCACTCTCCAGGGTTACCTTCTACTCTCTCTACCACTCCGGACCCCCCGGGGTCTCCTGTAGGGTCTCCACTCTCCAGGGTTACCTTCTACTCTCTCTACCACTCCGGACCCCCCGGGGTCTCCTGTAGGGTCTCTGCTCTCCAGGGTTACCTTCTCCTCTGTCTCTACCACTCCGGACCCCCCGGGGTCTCCTGTAGGGTCTCTGCTCTCCAGGGTTACCTTCTCCTCTGTCTCTACCACTCCGGACCCCCTGGGTCTCCTGTAGGGTCTCTGCTCTCCAGGGTTACCTTCTCTCTCTACCACTCCGGACCCCCCGGGGTCTCCTGTAGGGTCTCTGCTCTCCAGGGTTATCTTATCTACTGTCTCTACCTCTCCGGACCCCCGGGGTCTCCTGTAGGGTCTCTGCTCTCCAGGGTTACCTTATCCACTGTCTCTACCACTCTGGACCCCCCGGGGTCTCCTGTAGGGTCTCTGCTCTCCAGGGTTACCTTCTCCTCTGTCTCTACCACGCCGGACCCCCCGGGGTCTCCTGTAGGGTCTCTGCTCTTCAGGGTTACCTTCTCCTCTGTCTCTACCACTCCGGACCCCCCGGGGTCTCCTGTAGGGTCTCTGCTCTCCAGGGTTACCTTATCCTCTGTCTCTACCACTCCGGACCCCCCGGGGTCTCCTGTAGGGTCTCTGCTCTCCAGGGTTACCTTCTACTCTGTCTCTACCACTCCGGACCCCCGGGGTCTCCTGTAGGGTCTCTGCTCTCCAGGGTTACCTTCTACTCTGTCTCTACCACTCCGGACCCCCGGGGTCTCCTGTAGGGTCTCTGCTCTCCAGGGTTACCTTATCCTCTGTCTCTACCACTCCGGACCCCCCGGGGTCTCCTGTAGGGTCTCTGCTCTCCAGGGTTACCTTCTACTCTGTCTCTACCACTCCGGACCCCCGGGGTCTCCTGTAGGGTCTCTGCTCTCCAGGGTTACCTTATCCTCTGTCTCTACCACTCCGGACCCCCCGGGGTCTCCTGTAGGGTCTCTGCTCTCCAGGGTTACCTTCTACTCTGTCTCTACCACTCCGGACCCCCGGGGTCTCCTGTAGGGTCTCTGCTCTCCAGGGTTACCTTCTCCTCTGTCTCTACCACTCCGCACCCCCCGGGGTCTCCTGTAGGGTCTCTGCTCTCCAGGGTTACCTTCTCCTCTGTCTCTACCACTCCGGACCCCCCGGGGTCTCCTGTAGGGTCTCTGCCCTCCAGGGTTACCTTATCCTCTGTCTCTACCACTCTGGCCCCCCCGGGGTCTCCTGTAGGGTCTCTGCCCTCCAGGGTTACCTTCTACTCTGTCTCTACCACTCCGGACCCCCGGGGTCTCCTGTAGGGTCTCTGCCCTCCAGGGTTACCTTCTCCTCTGTCTCTACCACTCCGGACCCCCGGGGTCTCCTGTAGGGTCTCCGCTCTCCAGGGTTACCTTCTCCTCTGTCTCTACCACTCCGGACCCCCCGGGGTCTCCTGTAGGGTCTCTGCTCTCCAGGGTTACCTTCTCCTCTGTCTCTACCACTCCGGGGTCTCCTGTAGGGTCTCCTGAAGGGTCTCTGCTCTCCAGGGTTACCTTATCCTCTGTCTCTACCACTCCGGACCCCCCGGGGTCTCCTGTAGGGTCTCTGCTCTCCAGGGTTACCTTCTCCTCTCTCTACCACTCTGGACCCCCGGGGTCTCCTGTAGGGTCTCTGTTCTCCAGGGTTACCTTCTCCTCTGTCTCTACCACTCCGGGGTCTCCTGTAGGGTCTCCTGTAGGGTCTCTGCTCTCCAGGGTTACCTTCTCCTCTGTCTCTACCACTCCGGACCCCCGGGGTCTCCTGTAGGGTCTCTGCTCTCCAGGGTTACCTTCTCCTCTGTCTCTACCACTCCGGACCCCCGGGGTCTCCTGTAGGGTCTCCGCTCTCCAGGGTTACCTTCTCCTCTGTCTCTACCACTCCGGACCCCCGGGGTCTCCTGTAGGGTCTCTGCTCTCCAGGGTTACCTTCTCCTCTGTCTCTACCACTCCGGACCCCCGGGGTCTCCTGTAGGGTCTCTGCTCTCCAGGGTTACCTTCTCCTCTCTCTACCACTCCGGACCCCCGGGGTCTCCTGTAGGGTCTCTGCCCTCCAGGGTTACCTTATCCTCTGTCTCTACCACTCCGGACCCCCGGGGTCTCCTGTAGGGTCTCTGCTCTCCAGGGTTACCTTCTCCTCTCTCTACCACTCCGGACCCCCGGGGTCTCCTGTAGGGTCTCTGCTCTCCAGGGTTACCTTCTCCTCTGTCTCTACCACTCCGGACCCCCGGGGTCTCCTGTAGGGTCTCTGCCCTCCAGGGTTACCTTCTCCTCTGTCTCTACCACTCCGGGGTCTCCTGTAGGGTCTCCTGAAGGGTCTCTGCTCTCCAGGGTTACCTTCTCCTCTGTCTCTACCACTCCGGGGTCTCCTGTAGGGTCTCCTGTAGGGTCTCTGCTCTTCAGGGTTACCTTCTCCTCTCTCTACCACTCCGGACCCCCGGGGTCTCCTGTAGGGTCTCTGCCCTCCAGGGTTACCTTCTACTCTGTCTCTACCACTCCGGACCCCCGGGGTCTCCTGTAGGGTCTCTGCTCTCCAGGGTTACCTTCTCCTCTGTCTCTACCACTCCGGGGTTTCCTCAAGTCAAATCTCTCGCTTTCTAAACCTCCCCACAAGTGGGAATCTGCTGCATTCCAGCTCGGAGCGGGTACACAGGCCTGGCAAGTCCTCCTGGGAGTGGGAGCCAGGAATGCCTTGGCTACTGGCCCGAAACAAGGGGTTTGGTTTGTCCCACCCTCCGGATGGCCGCCTGCGCTTCCTGCCAAGCACGTTGCAAGGTGTACAGGTTTACGAGAGATGCAGGAATGGAAGGCTGGGAGGTTATGGGAAAGATGGAGGCAGCAGATGTATACGTTCTATAGGCCGCCTCAAGGTCATCCGGAGGACTCCAGATATAGCAGAGCTGTTGTGCTGTGCTGGATGTCACAATGTAACCTGGGACGCCACTTGTCTGGGTTATAAATACCGCCTGGCGCGCTGATGGCAGATGACTTGCTTGCGGTCGTCAGGTTCCTCCTACTTCTTATTTTGTAGTCACTTTATTTGCCATAGTGTCCAGTCCGTAGGTGAAGCAGGTTATAACAGAGTCTTGTGATTGGTCGGTAATATCACATTGATGGGGTCCATCACCTGACACCCCCACCGGCCTCATCGCTGAGCACAGCGCCATACCTACTATAGTGGCCCTGCTTGGTATTGCACTGGGACCAAGATTCAAACAGGCCATGTGACTAATAAATGGGATGTCTCGTGTCTTGGCGGGGGTACTGGACCCCTCCCCATCTGATATTATTGGCTATCCTAAGGGAAGGTGCTGAATGTCGTAGATTTGTCAGATCCTATTCCTTTCTTTTATCTACTTTGTCACTATTTGATAAAATCTCTGCTTGCTGTCAGTGAATGAGAACGTCCCGGTTTGCGTTCACAGGCAGGAACCCTATACATGATTACTCCAGTGTAGACAATGCTCTGTGAGCTCAACGCAGTCACTAATCTTCTAGTCCACTACAATGTATCCAGTCTAGACAATGCTCTGTGAGCTAAACAGCCTGGACCATAGACTGATGCATTGTAGCATCCAGCAGAGATTCGTGCAGCAGCAGTTGTTGTTGTGCTGAGCTCACAGAGCATTGTCTATCCTGGATACATTGCTACGGCGTGTGCTAGCGATATGACGTACTATGAGAATTCTCCTGACTGATGACTCAGCACTGACTACTCGCTCTCCTCTCTTACAGAGCGGACAAAGCTTCGACACGGGACAGTGGTCGGTAAGTGCCCGCACTGCTTCTCTATTGGCTGTTATTGGATCGCACACAACCCAATACATTGTATGGGATTAGTTTAAAGGAGCTGCTTTTATCATTTTCGGTGGCAGCAGCGCCACCCCTGGCTTTGGGCTGTCTCTGGTACTGCACTGTAGTCCCATTCAGGGCTTAAAAGACTCAAAGCATTGAGAGAGAAAGTAGCCGAATGTGAGGCAGAGTAATGTGCAAAGAGGCTGGAGACTGAGAGGAAGGAGCAGCAGCACAGAGGGTTTCAGAAGTGTAGTGATCCAGAGATATGACTGGGCTGCATGAGAGGTCACTGTGTGAGAACGGGCCCCAGCAGCACAGAGGATTTCTGGTGTTCTGATCCCATAAGGGGAGTGCAATACTCTGGCCAAGGGGAGAAACTGAAGACATGTAGGAGGATCACTGTGAGAGTCCCCAGCAGCACAGAGTATTACAGCATTAGAGTGTTGCATTCTGAGAGTGGACAGAGTAGTATTCCCAGTAGCACAGAGTATTTCAGGATATCAATATGATGGTCACAGGCAGAGTTACACAGCAGAAGAGACAGTTTTCCCAGCAGATCAGAGTATTTTAGGAGATGGTTTGGTGATGTTGGCTCTACACAGATGAATTTGGACCAGGTGTCGTCCTTGTTTCCTGCACTGAACCCTGAGCCAGGACCTGGACTCTCAGAATTACAACCATTGTGACCCAGAGCTGCAGGAGAGGACGATGGTGCTGGGGCTCAGGGGTCTGTCTGGGCTGAAGGTCCCACAGCAGCACAGAGTATTGCAGGAGTGCTGCTGCTCTTGAGACACGATGCATACTCAGTCACTTAGGGGTTGGAGCAGTGTTTACAGCAGCACAGTGTGTTTCAGGAAATGTTGATCTCATTGGATGTAGGCAGAGAGTTACGGTACATCCATGAATGAGCAGGGTCCCTAGCAGCACAGAGTATTACAGGAGTGCAGAGCGCTGTACTTGACATGTTTGCATTTTGAGTGGTTGGAGACTTCTTCCCAGCAGTGCAGAGTATTTTAGGAGAGCTTGTTTGGATGGCTTAGGCTAAGTGTTCCCAGCAGTACAGAGTACTACAGGAGCGGAGAGCGATGCTCTCGCGAGAGTTACTTAGTGGTTGGAGCGGAGTCTCGGAATGCAACATCTCCACTCATTCATGGAGCCTCTCCTGAGACACTCTGTGCTGCTGTGTGTTGCCCCTTCCATTGTATATCCCTCCCTGCGTTGACCCTGTATACTCCCCGGCTCAGTCAGACACATGTCAGTGCGTTTCGAGCTTGGTGAGCCGGATCTCCCTGTTCCCTTCTTGCACCTTTGCACATCACGTTGCTAATGCATCAATTTGCAGTAATGCTGGAACATTGTGTTTCGGCGGAATCGCTTCGGCTCAGAATAAAGCGCGGCGCGGTGTTTATGTAAATGGCCTCGTCTTCTGCCGGGGTCGGAATAGTCTCCTTTTCATGTACAGATAGATTTTTCTCTTTCTTGGCAGCGAATAAATTCAGTTCTGTTTTTTGACTTGTGGCTCGTTCCTGGTGGGTACGGAGCAGGACGCATCAAAGCCCGGCCGTATCCCATGACCCCTGTGTGGCCTGCGCTGTCAGTGATGTAAGAGGCAGCCCCATGGGCAGCAGCAGACGCCCGGCCAAGAGGGCATTGATTATCACATGGAGATGAACGCAACCAAGGTCATGAGAAGTTTAGCAGAGTATTAGATACTTTGTAACCGTTTGCAAAAAAACATTTTCATTTTGTATCATTTGGCTAATAAGTTACATCTGTATTCACTTTCGTATCGGCTCCGTGATACTTCAGCCTTAAAGGGATACTGTCTTAAAGGGACACTAAACCTAGACATGAAGGATACATGGAAGCAGAAGATGAGTCTGCGCAGTGAATGGTTAAAGGGATTCTACCATTAAAATTCTGTTTTTTGTGCTTTAGACGTCAGAATAGCCTTTAGAAAGCCTGTTCGTCTCTTACCTTTAGACGTGGTCTCCGTCGCGCTGTTCCTTAGACATACCAGTTTTTACCAATATGCTAATGAGTTCTCCGCAGCAATGAGGGCGGGCCCCAGCGCTCAAACGGCGATGGGGGCGTCCCCACTGCTGCCAGATACCCTCTCTCCAGCGACGCCTTCTTCTTCACCTGCGTCCTCCCCTTCTCTGTCGTCTTCCTTCTTCATCAGCTCTGACGCCTGCGCAGTCGGCTCTGCCAGCGAGATACTGGTAGAGCCGACTGCGCATGCCGGCCGGCGGCCATATTTTCAAGGCCGCAAGGCAAGACTGCGCAGGCATCAGAGCTGACGAAGAAGGAAGACAATAGAGAAGGGGAGGATGCAGGTGAAGAAGGTGTCACTGGAGAGAGGGTGGGGATGCCCCCATCGCTGTTTGAGCACTGGCGCCCACCCTCATTGCTGCCGAGAACTCATTAGCATACCGGTAAAAAACAGTAGTTCTAAGGAACAGCACGGCGGCGGAGACCACGTCTAAAGGTAAGAGACGAATAGGTTTTCTAAAGGCTATTCCGACGTCTAAAGCACAAAAAACAGCGTTTTAGTGGTAGAATCCCTTTAAGAGGAGGAGTTTAGTCATAAAGGCGTGGCTTAAAGGGGTTTTCCAGACTTATCAACTGATAACCTAACCTTTAATGTCAACAATTAAAGATGGGTGGGGTATGACACCCCTGCCGATCTGCTTTAGAAGAGTACTGTGGCTATACATTGGATAATGGCTCTTAATGGTATCAAGGATCAGCCCCATTCACTTGAGTGGGACTGAGCTGCCATCAGAACATGACATGGCCCGTGAAGCGGCAACGACTGCTCCAATTTGCTAGTCCATGGACGTCCCAGATGTCGGACCCCGGCAGATTTTTAATTGATGACCTAACTTAAAGGGGCAGTAGACCCATTTGGTCACTTGTCGACGGTCCACAAGGCCCTTCCATTGGAGGGGTCCAAGGCAGTGAAATCAAAACGGATATTTTCTTCAGCAGGGGGCAGCAGCGAGCTCTGGAGAAATTCCCAAGGATGAAGATGAGCTTTTATGTTTTTGTGAAGGGGGGAAGTGTAATTGTTCCGGTGTCATTCGCTGACATTTGTGCTGATTGTGACAACACCCTGCGCTTTTCCTGCCCCTTTAGGCAGCGCAGTCCCGGGCGGCTGTACCCCCCCCTGTATATTTACATGTGCCGGAAGGCCGTCCATGTGCTCCCCTTCCTGCTCCCCGGCCCGCCAGTAATACAGGGTGGTCTCTGATTAAAACCTTCTTCTCCTCACATTCTTGACAAGTATAACAATGACTCTCTGTGGAGCCTCTGAATGAATGCGTTCCTCCGCTGACATAGCGGCAGTCGCTGCTGGACTCACCCGCCTGCTTGTACAGGCTGTGCCCTTCTGTATCTGCCAATCCGGTGCTGCAGTATAAGGCAGTGTTCACATGGTGCCAATGGGCTGCAGTTTTGTCATCATGAGCAGTTACATTGTGTCCAGGGTAGACCTGTTTGCTACAATGTATCAGTGCAGGCGGTTCAGGCCAGAGGATCTTCTGCAATAAATCATCTCAGACTTCCTGCTCTGGCCGCAGCCATGATGATGCCACGGCAGTGCCCAAAATTACCCCTGGCAGGTCCAGCAAACCATCATCTGGCACCAAATACCTCACAACAAAACCTCCCCTGAAGCGTCGTAACGCCGTATACTACCAGTGGCTGCTGGATTGTCCTTCTCGCTCCTTTCACAGCTGCATTGTCCCCCTTCCTGTCCCTCTCTTATGGCTGTGCTGTCCCCTAACCATCTATGCAAATGGAAGCTACATCCCCCCCCCCCCTTTTGGCAGCAACATTTTTTACTCTGCCCCTACCTTACTGAAAGCAGCTTTTAAAACCTTCCCACCCCTCCCCCACTAAAAGTAACATTCTCCCTCCACAACAGAAGAGAGACTGAATAATGGAGGGGAGAGTGTTGGGGTTCCTCCATTACCTGCTCTGCAGGACCTATACATTTATGGTCATGTGATCACTTGTCACGCTAGGTTCTCTAACCCCTTCTAGCCTCATACTGCTTACCAGAGTGTATGGGGTCCTACGAGGAGGTTTAAGCACCAACCATTGTCTGTGATCTTTTGTGACTTAGTGTTTGGAATCACTCCCTTGTGTGTACACCCAGAGCTGAGCTGTCGCCACCTACTGGATCAAAGTAGGAACCTCCAAGTAGCCCATACTTTCTAGGAATTGGGCGAGCTCCTCCCTTTGGCGTTGGGGCGAGCTCCTCCCTTTGGCGTTGGGGCGAGCTCCTCCCTTTGGCGTTGGGGCGAGCTCCTCCCTTTGGCGTTGGGGCGAGCTCCTCCCTTTGGCGTTGGGGCGAGCTCCTCCCTTTGGCGTTGGGGCGAGCTCCTCCCCATGGCGTTGGGGCGAGCTCCTCCCCATGGCGTTGGGGCGAGCTCCTCCCCATGGCGTTGGGGCGAGCTCCTCCCTTTGGCGTTGGGCGAGCTCCTCCCTTTGGCGTTGGGGCGAGCTCCTCCCTTTGGCGTTGGGGCGAGCTCCTCCCTTTGGCGTTGGGGCGAGCTCCTCCCTTTGGCGTTGGGGCGAGCTCCTCCCTTTGGCGTTGGGGCGAGCTCCTCCCTTTGGCGTTGGGGCGAGCTCCTCCCTTTGGCGTTGGGGCGAGCTCCTCCCTTTGGCGTTGGGGCGAGCTCCTCCCTTACCACCTCTGCAGCCTTCTCCTCAGCTAGTGGGTGCAGGACCTATACACTTGAGACCATGTGACCATGAAGGTCCTTTACTCCTTCTTGCTTCAGAAACTTCTTTGTTCACACCCGGCTACCTCAGTGCAGTTTCCGCTTCGTAGTCCCTGTTTTGTGCCAATGCCCGGCCCTGGCAGGATCCACAAGTGACTCCTTGTCTACACCGACTTCAACTGTAACAAATCCTCAGCTGCGAATATCTTGGGCTTCTACAGGTTTTCAGGCTTGGATCTGAAGAATTGTAAAGGCCTGCAGTTGGGAATCCAGGCTGCAATCACGGAGACAGTATATACTCTGCGGTACCGCCACCTGGCTATGTGATTGGCCCATGTGACCGCCTGTATACCAGGGTGCCTACACTCCTCCTGACCCCGCCGCGCAGTGACGATCATCATTGCCAGTAAACGTCTGCGCCGTGTACTTCGTACAGCGCACAGTATCGGTAACACAGAGCAGCTGTAGAGCCGGACTCCCCTGTGGACCCCCTCCCCGGGTTTTTTTGGGGGCTGGCATTGACATCACTAATTGAAGACAGACAGAGATGTAGAACAGCAGGAAATGCCTGGAGTCCCTCGCTCTGCTCCAAAACACTTGGCTACTTTCTAGAAATCTGAAAAAATAAAAAACATTTTGGGAACTTTCTTGTTGCTCTGGTCACAAGCGCAGATCTTCTGCTTCACGGCTGGGGATGTAGCAGAGCTGACCGAGCGACTTATTTATATCCTTACATAGTGTCTGGTCTCGTAGCAGCGATTCTGGTTCTTGAATGTAATTCTAGAGCTGCAGTCAAGACTGACACTAAAGCTGCCCATTCACGTTAGATGGAGTTTGATCCAGGATTTATTTATTTTTTTTCTCCTCTCCCCATTGAAATAAATCTACATTAATTAGATATACAAGGGACGAAGTGTATGTAACTGCCATTCAGGGCCTGTGGAAAGCTGGGTGACTAGTCCTGTGAATGCAAAAAATTACCATTTTATTTGCAATAATGCACCAAATGGTCTAGCTAGCCAGCTCAGCTGCATATGTGTAGGCTTGGGTGTAGAGATGTAGCAGTGCTGAGTTTGTCACCACCATGTCTCAGTTATTACAGTCCAAGAACCTGACGAAGCAGAGCGGAGTTTGTCAGATGCGTTCTAGTTCATAGCTCCCAGTGGTTGTGGCCTGCTTGGAGTTATAGTTCCCCTGTCCTGGTAACTTAGTAGCGTCTCATGCCATCTCGTTTAACCCCTCATTTGCTGCGTGTCTCTGAACTTGTCAGGTACAGCCGCAGTGAGTTTGTTGTTTGGCTCAGCTGGTGGCTTTACATAGGACTGCAGGTCAATGTGACCCCCTACTACTTTAGAGCTACATCCTGACATCCCTGACCTGCTCGGCTCTGCTACATCCTATGTGTGGTGTGACTGCCGGCGCCCCCTGGTGGTACCGGCGAGCTGCACGCTGTGTCTTGTGCTGCAAATCTCTCCCGGCCGCACTTATTTATTTATTTCCTGCTCACGCTCCATCCAAGGCAGGAAAACCATTGACGTGAGCAGAACGTGTGAAGGCTCCCAGCTGCTGATAGGAGGGAAATCCCAGGGATAGAGGCGCCCCCCGCAGCCCCACACACACTCCACATCTGCGGCACCACTATAGGCGGAGGGCTCCAGCATGTGTCAGCGGGGAGCTGAAGACGTCTCTGGAGGTGTGTGTGTATTATGGGGGGTCTATCACTGGGGTACGCTGCTATAGAATATATAGTCCCTATAGCTGTGCCTATATAGCGGTATATACTAGCTCTGTGTGTCTATAGAATATACAGTATGTCTCATCTATATCTCTCTAGTTGGTGTAGAGCTGGGGCACCCGTCTGTGACTATGGGGGGCAGTAACGTGGGCTCTGTCGTCGCTGACTCCTGGCTAGAGCTGACCCTGGGCTGTTGCTTAATATGATTTATGGATGTTTTTAGGATTCCGTTGCAAGTTTTTGCTGAGCCGCGCACCGTGGTAGGGAATTGCTTAGAAATCTACATCAATGCCGCGCTCGCCAACCTGTGGCTTTCCTAATGTTGCAGAACTACAACTCCCAGCATGGAGGATGATGCTATTTAGACTTGTACTACTTATCTGGGAAACTGCGCTACAGAATATGTTGGTGCTATGGAGAGGTGGAAGTTATCTGTATGTTGTCTTTGCACATATGTAGAGCTGTGTGTGTAGAATATAAATATAGAAGTGGGTTGTATATATGTGTGTGTGTGTGTGTGTATATACAGTAATATCTTTGTGTATTATATATTGTGTGCCACTTCTCCGGGCTCCGTCGCACTTTGGGGTCCTATTCCAGGGACTCTGCCTCTGCTCATTCTGGATCATCCAGGGATCTGATCTGTAGAAGCGGATGGACTTCTGCTCCGTGTCCCATGTTGGTCTGTCCGGGTCCTGAAGTGTGATGGGCATCAGACACCCCGGTCCCCCCAACCCATTGTGCAGGGTCCTCACCATCCTCTCCTTCATCGACAATGGCTGATAACAGAAAGCAATAGACCGGATTGGCATAGGTCGTGGTCAGAGACCAGGTTTCCAGTCACGTTGGTGTCAGGGCTTTGCTTTTTTGGGTCAGGGGCTTGTTATTGATTCCGTTTTCGGTGCCGGTCCTGTTATCACAGTCCGGTGTCTATTACATGAATCCATCACACAGTGCGAGTCTTTATATCGCCCCCTCCTCTCTCGGACTGACCTAAATGAGTGCAGCGCGGCGGCGCCATCTGATACCGCCACTTTATTCTGCAGACCTCCTGATTTACCACGTGAAATGCCATCCTTATCTTTACCCGCATCGCCCGCGCTTGGTGCCATCCTTATCTTTACCCGCATCGCCCGCGCTTGGTGCCATCCATTTACCTTTTTTGCGAGGGATGGGTTGCGGCTGACCATACTCTAGTCATACAGTGGGGGCGCCATCGGGTCTGTGCTCACTACAATGCCCAGGCCTGTCTAATCTTAGTTATCTAGGGTTTGGAGCTTTGTGTCACTCTTATCAGCTTTACAAAAATGACCCCTGTCCATTCTGTTAGAGGAGCCTCGCCCTCCAGGTGCACCCCGAGACTCGCAGAGCATGGCATGAAATTTATTTTTTATTTTTTGCTTTTTATAAGGTCATTTGTGACATCAGGGAGCTTTATGATGTCACAGTGATTGCTGAAGCACCATTGATGATGTCATCAAAGGTCCTTTGAAAAGCTAGACCTCCTCTGCGTTGCGTTGACCGTGCACAGGCGACGCTCCTTCTATTGGGCAACATTGAAAATTATTGAATATTTTGATTCCATATCAAGAAATCTGTTTCCTTAAACTTCACCAAGAAAGTGTCCTCACTACCTGCACTGTGTGAACGCACCTCAAGTATGAGTATCCTCCACCTCCTTGGAAAAGCCCTTGTAAGACATTACCCTGAGCCACAAGAAGGTCCAGAACGTCTCTCCTCCGAGGCCTTGGATTGCCGGGAGACAGAGACCCTGCCATCATTCCCCGCCGTAGTGCACGCTCTGTCAGACCGCCGCAGCTGTCCAAGGTTCAGGAAACTTAGAAAACACTGATATAAAGCCAAAAGTCCTTTTCTGAAATACTCTGTGCTGCTGGGAGGCCCCGGCTTATGTCTCCAGCTCACACCCTCTCCCTTTTGCTTCCTGTTCCCTTTCCTTTGATCTTTCCTTTCCGTTTCTTTCCTCCTTCCCTCTCCTTGGGTCTTGCTATGAGATGTTTCCAGGGCTCGCCATTCTTTACACTTCCACCCATCCTTTAGTTCAGTCGTCTCTCTCCCACCCCACCCCCCTTCCCTGATCTCCCACTGACTTTTAAGGTGTGAAAGCCGTGACCCCGTGGCGGTTTGGTGTGTGGTCTGGTGTCTGGCCTTTCCAGCTGTGCATGCAGTGGTAAATCCGGGAGATCAGTGCCCCCCCCCCCCCCCCCCAACATGGAGCCTGCACCGGCCGCCTGGAATCTCCATCACTCCGCTCCCAGCCAGGTGGAAAGAATAACGCAGTATAGTCAATGCTGCAACTCATTTCCGAAAAGGGAGATCCAAAATCTGAGTAACCTGCTCGAGACCCCCGTCCTCCGCTTCTCCCCGTCCTCACATGACCTCGCCTGGGACGCACACGTGCGCTGGAAATCCAGGAGGGTGCAGTAACCCTATTGTGTGTCTATGGAGGGGGGTGCAGGTTTATAGGATCCCTGTCTGGCTCTGGTCACACCGCGCTCACGTCTGCCGGCACCTTCCTTTCTTCAGAAATATGCAAATGTATTGAAATTATTCAAATGAGCCCCGTGTACTTGGGTCGGCCTGTTCCAGTACATCTAATATTGGAGAAGAACGGCGCCATTGTGCCCCTAGAAATCGTGGTATGGAAATGAAGCATTGGGTGCAGGCGTCCTGCAGGTTCTCAGTTCCTTCCTCTTTCTGAGATCTATAGGGTTAATTAAACACTTGCTGAGACCCCGTGCAGACTACTGGGGGTCCGGGCAGTGGGGTGCCCCCTTATTCATACCAGGGAGCCCTATTCCTGCCCCGTTGTCGGAGTCTGTTTATTCCTTTTCACGTGCGGTGTTTACTGCAGGTGCCTCTAATGGCCCCCGGGGTATGGCGGTATCTCGGGGCCCGTTGTGTGTGCATCTGGTGGAATCTGCAGACAACAATAACCATGTGCAGAGATGACTCCTGACAATACCCAGCTCGGGGGATGGAAACGAATGCAACGCTCGTGCATAGAGGGTCTTCAGGACTTGGTCAAATTGGCATCTTTTTCAGCTAAGCGGTGACCCCTCTGTCTACAGGTCATGGCTGGTATTGCAAACAAGTTCTTTTGAAGTGAATAGAGCCAAGGTGCAATACCATGCAAATCCTGAGGGCAGGTGTGGCACTGTTACGGGAAGAACGTAGCCCCTTCTAATCCAGTACAACTCTTTTAAAGGGACGATTTAACAGCTTCCTGCAGAATTTTATTTGGGGTGAGCCTTGTTTTTTTGGACTGGTCCTGACCTGGTCACATGATCAGTCGATCCCAGTTCTATTCTGCCAGGCCCCCTGTCCTATGGGGCCTGGCAGAATAGGTCATACTAAGGGCTCGTTCACACAGAGTAAACGCGCCGCGCATTGTGGCGCGTTTACAGCACGTGTACGCCGCGGTTTTTTACGGTGCGCGATTATACCGCGTAAACGTGGCGTTAATGCGGCGTAATCGCGCACCGTAATAAAACGCGGCGTACACGCGCCACAATGCGCGGCGCGTTTACTCCGTGTGAACGAGCCCTAATAGTAAAGCCGTAATGGAGGTGTAAGGAAGGCAGATCAATTGGGCTGCAGGTTCTGATCACATGACCCAGGGTCGGAACCAGTTTGGAAATTTGAGGTTTGACTCGAAAAGAGCCCCAGTCCCAAATAATTGGTTGAACAGTCCCTGGATAAAACCCTTTAAGGTGTGAGATTGCTGCAATGTATCCAGTCCAGGATCTCTGATACATTGTAACAACCTCTGTGCTGCGGATGGGTTTGGCTCACCATATATTGTCCAGATTGGATACAATTGTAACGAACTTTCAGCTGTGAAAATTAAGGATGAAAAACCAAAGCCCCCTGTGATTCCCGCCCGTCACACAATGGCAGCGGCTCTGGTGTTGGGCTGCTGTGCCTGGCAATGGCTGACATGACATGTTGGTTAGCGGTGATGTGGCGGGCGCGCTGGCAGAGGGTCTTACACATCCAGTAGACTGTACCAGATTAGATCTGCACATTCTTGCCCACGCGGCTGGCACCCAGCGCACTGTCATTGTAAGCCGGTTTGCGGTGCCAGCGCACAGATCCAGCTCACTGGTGCGCTCACTGCACATCGCTCCGTTTTTGCTTTCTTGGTCTCGATTCATCTCTTTTTCTTCTTATTGAGCCTAAATTACACGCCGTACTGCCCGGGCTGTAAACACTGCGGCTTAGCGGCCTGGCACGTGCGCCAGCCGAACCTGTAGCCAGGTGATACAGCCCACTGGTGTAAGTCTATGGTAGCCATGGCCAAAGTCGTCCTGTCCTCCTTAGTCTGGTGAGGGTTAAACCTCCCCCATGGGCCTAAGCCTAGTGCCAGAACGGGCCGGACCGTGTACCCGCAGGGGCCCTTTAAGATGAGCGGACATAACAGGAAGTTGCATTTCCAGGTCTTTTCTTCAGGAAATGCTCTCGAAGAGGCCATCGGTGCTCTCCAGTGTCCTCGCCTCGTACGGGATTCTCATCATGGGATTTCCTGGGGATTTACGCCTTTGTTCCGACATTTCGGTTTATTTTGGTGTCTTTTGGGTCCTGTCATGTAGTGGAGAGGTAACGGGGGAGGGGAGGAGGGGGTGCACATTGTCCTGTGGGCCCTACCAACGGGGCATATAAGGTAAAAACTGAAATATCCTCCTGGACAGGACATCAGTCAGTCCCATGTAACCTGTGTACGTGTGATGTGAGCTCAGGTTACACGGGACATGCCGGGGGGGGGGGGCTGAGCCTATATTTGGCCGGTCAGTCCGTCTTCGACGTGAGCCAAGACACTCTCTGCAGACCATAATATCTAGGAACGTTCTCCGCCTATACAAGGGCCTGGATCTTAAGATGATTTATGTCTTGCAGAGATCGGGAGAGGTTTGATTCCGTTGCCCTGATGGCTATGGGCAGCTTATTGTATCCCAGTCCCCTATAGCTATATAGGCAGAGCCGCAGTCGTAGTCAGGACTTTTACTGTTCCGTTGCAGCGTTGCGTTGGCTGAAGTGCAGCCATTGGTGGTGGTTTGAGATTTCGTGGGCTCGTCCATTTTGGAAAATGAATTCGCCCTTGCGGAGTTGCTCGACCGGTGTCCCGCTGCTGCAATGTATTTGGAGAGTTTAGCAGCCAATCTTTAATCCTCCTACAGCGCCCCCAAAGGGCAAATGTAGTATTACTTTAATTTAAAACCAGAATCCTCCAGAGCAAGATGGTTTTTGTAGCCATTGACAGTAAATGTTACTTTGTACTTAATTGAAGATGTTTGTAGTCTGTAACCATAGAGACACACAGTCCTGCACAGGAGCTGCAAACACAAAACGGGACGAGCCAGGTTTTGTTTAAAGGGTTTTTTTTATTGGGGGGGGGGGGGGGTTATCCTATTAATATTATAAATGTGAAAGTTTGTGAGTTTGTGTGTTTGTGTGTTTGGATGTTTGTTATTCAATCACGCAAAACCCGCTCGACCGATTTGGCTGAAAGTTTCCACAAACATAGTTAATACACCCGATTAAACAATAGGCTACTTTTCGTCACAATAGCGCACATACGTTTGTGCCAGGACCCCCACAAAACCCAAACTCACACCACCATCTCTGCAATCTCACACACTTTGGACCATAGCAAGCCCCAAAATTCCTATTGCCCTCTGCAGCCTCGCCCCTAACCCCACACAATCTCATATACATAGACTTTACCACTTTGCCCCTCACCTTACCGATACTCCAGGAGGCGCTCTTTAACGCTCCGGAGCAGCCATGTTTGCCGACCCCCACCGCTCTGACAATCCGCGACACCGCCCACCCATGTCAATACCCCTAGGAAGTCTAATAAATGCAAAAAAAAAAAGTTTTAAAAAAAGTAAAAAATATAAAAACAAATAAAACGGATTAAAAATGCAAATCACCCCTCCTTTCCCTAGAACACATATAAAAGTAGTTAAAAACTGTGAAACACATACATGTTAGGTATCCCCACGTCCGAAATCGCCCGCTCTACAAAGCTATACAAAATATTTTTCCTGTTCGGTAAACGCCGTAGCGGGAAAAATGGTCAAAAGTGCCAAACCGCCATTTTTTCACTGTTTTGATTCTGATAAAAATTTGAATAAAAAGTGATCAAAGCAATAACATTTCCCAAAAATGGTAGAACTACAAAATACACCCGACCCCGCAAAAAAAGACGCCCTATACATCCCCGTACACACACGTATAAAAAAAGTTACGGCTGTCGGAATATGACGACTTTTCAAAAAAAAAAATGTTTTAACACAGTTTTGGATTTTTTTAAGGGGTCAAAATGTAAATAAAACCATATAAATTTGGTATCCCCAGAATCGTAACGAAACACAGAATACAGGGGACAGGTCATTTTGGTTGCACAGTGAACGCCGTAAAACCAAAGCCCGTAAGAAAGTCGCAGAAATGCATTTTTTCGTCAAATACACCCCATTCAGAATTTTTTCCCTGCTTCCCAGTACATTATATAGAATAAATAATGGCGGCATCAGGAAGAAAAATTTGTCCCAGGAAAAATTAAGACCTCATATGGCTCTGGGAGCGGAGAAATAAAAAAGTTATGGGGTTTAGAAGGAGGGGAGTCAAAAACGAAAATCAAAAAATGCCATCGGCGGGAAAGGGTTAACTTCAAATACTTCTGTCCCAAAGTCACTATGTAAAGTTTCTCACAACACCGTATATATAGCAGCTCTAATACAAAGTAACTGCAACACAAAAGTCTCACGTATTGTCTGAATTACAGCAAAAACAAGATACAAAGTTACATTTCATATCCCAGACCTTATACACAGTACGAAAACCTTACCCGCGCCTGTATATACCCACTGCTACAATCACCGCAGACCAAGTCGCGGGTACCAGCTAGTACATTATATGTATGTATATTGATCATATCTCTTCCTGATCATTTGGATGGATGAAGGAGGTGCCTGGTTTTAGACAGACCCTATTAGGCGGATCTGAGCTGAGGCCGGGGGTCCCTTATTCAGGACCCTCATCTGTCTTATACTGCAGGACCTCCAGGCCCTTTAAGAGTCTATTAACTACTTGTGTGCTGCCTGTGGCCGCTTCAGGGAAGTCGTGCTGGATTTTCTCGTGACGGAACTTCTGAAACTTGATCCCAAGTAGTCGCCGCTTTGCATAAATCAAAACAAGGTTACCGCTGTTATGGCGACCGGGGAGCGTTGTCAGCTCGGGCCGCGGGATGATTTCTCTAGTGATGTCTGTGCCGCGATCCCTGAGCATGTACAGACGTCTCCAGTTATGTAATGTCGCCGCTTCTCCTCGGTTATGGACTAAACATTAAAAAAAAAATAACTTGTATTTTTGCTACTTTTGGGTGCGCGGATTCCCTGCATAAACATCCCAAACCATGTCTACAGCCTTAAAGGGAATGTCCACGGCGATATTGATTTTTGGCGCCATACCTAGTATGGTGGCTGTATTTGGTATTGCAGCTCAGCCCCATTTACTTGAATGGGACTGTGCTGCGGCCTGGTCATGTGACGGATAGGTCTGTGGATGTGGAGCTCAGTGTCCTAGTCGCAGATAACTCCATGTCATTGTGGTCAGTGATGTAGTCCTGGGGCTTGTGCACACGCGGTGATCTGTACATGTATGATCAGAGACCAGGGAGTATGGGTGTGCGGTCACGCTTAGGCACATTGTACGATTCGGGTAAATCCCCCTCACTGCTCCTTTAAGGGTCAGTCCTCAGGTAGTCGTGGGCCGGGTCTCCCATGGCGGTGTCTCATATGTCGGCTCCACGTTACCCATTTCACTTGCAATATTTTACACCTTGATTGTCTTCAGGGTTTTTCGATTACACCCCCCACGTACGGCCTGGCTGTTACCATGGCAGCAGAGGGTGTCTGAATGGCACGATTAGCGCGAGGCGGACTATGGTGGGGAGGTAGCGGGAGACGGATCTGTCATAGGCCCTGAGATGAAGCTGACGCCAGCGACAAACCTTCACCCGCACATCACACCTTCTCCTAAATCCTATTCCTGAAGGATTCACCCTTTAGGGTCTCGCACAGAAGCATAGCCTGCAATCCAAGTGTATATGTCAGATAGATAGATAGATAGATAGATAGATAGATAGATAGCAAGCATAGAGGATTCTGGACCTTGTTTGTTAGCATGTATCTTCCCAAACAGATAGTAATAGATTGTATTCCCCTGTCCTACAGTCGGCCTCTCCTGATATGGCTGATAACAGATAGTAATAGATTGTATTCTCCTGTCCTACAGTCGGCCTCTCCTCTCCTGACATGGCTGATAACAGATAGTAATAGATTGTATTCTCCTGTCCTACAGTCGGCCTCTCCTCTCCTGACATGGCTGATAACAGATAGTAATAGATTGTATTCCCCTGTCCTACAGTCGGCCTCTCCTCTCCTGACATGGCTGATAACATATAGTAATAGATTGTATTCTCCTGTCCTACAGTCGGCCTCTCCTCTCCTGACATGGCTGATAACAGATAGTAATAGATTGTATTCCCCTGTCCTACAGTCGGCCTCTCCTCTCCTGACATGGCTGATAACAGATAGTAATAGATTGTATTCCCCTGTCCTACAGTTGACCTCTCCTGACATGGCTGATAACAGATAGTAATAGATTGTATTCCCCTGTCCTACAGTCGGCCTCTCCTGACATGGCTGATAACAGATAGTAATAGATTGTATTCCCCTGTCCTACAGTCGGCCTCTCCTCCCCTGACATGGCTGATAACAGATAGTAATAGATTGTATTCTCCTGTCCTACAGTCGGCCTCTCCTCTCCTGACATGGCTGATAACAGATAGTAATAGATTGTATTCCCCTGTCCTACAGTCGGCCTCTCTTGACATGGCTGATAACAGATAGTAATAGATTGTATTCTCCTGTCCTACAGTCGGCCTCTCCTGACATGGCTGATAACAGATAGTAATAGATTGTATTCCCCTGTCCTACAGTCGGCCTCTCCCCTCCTGACATGGCTGATAACAGATAGTAATAGATTGTATTCCCCTGTCCTACAGTCGGCCTCTCCTCTCCTGACATGGCTGATAACAGATAGTAATAGATTGTATTCCCCTGTCCTACAGTCGGCCTCTCCTCTCCTGACATGACTGATAACAGATAGTAATAGATTGTATTCCCCTGTCCTACAGTCGGCCTCTCCTCTCCTGACATGGCTGATAACAGATAGTAATAGATTGTATTCCCCTGTCCTACAGTCGGCCTCTCCTCTCCTGACATGGCTGATAACAGATAGTAATAGATTGTATTCCCCTGTCCTACAGTCGGCCTCTCCTCTCCTGACATGGCTGATAACAGATAGTAATAGATTGTATTCCCCTGTCCTACAGTCGGCCTCTCCTCTCCTGACATGGCTGATAACAGATAGTAATAGATTGTATTCCCCTGTCCTACAGTCGGCCTCTCCTGACATGGCTGATAACAGATAGTAATAGATTGTATTCTCCTGTCCTACAGTCGGCCTCTCCTCTCCTGACATGGCTGATAACAGATGGTAATAGATTGTATTCCCCTGTCCTACAGTCGGCCTCTCCCCTCCTGACATGGCTGATAACAGATAGTAATAGATTGTATTCCCCTGTCCTACAGTCGGCCTCTCCTCTCCTGACATGGCTGATAACAGATAGTAATAGATTGTATTCCCCTGTCCTACAGTCGGCCTCTCCTGACATGGCTGATAACAGATAGTAATAGATTGTATTCCCCTGTCCTACAGTCGGCCTCTCCTGATATGGCTGATAACAGATAGTAATAGATTGTATTCCCCTGTCCTACAGTCGGCCTCTCCTCTCCTGACATGGCTGATAACAGATAGTAATAGATTGTATTCCCCTGTCCTACAGTCGGCCTCTCCTCCCCTGACATGGCTGATAACAGATAGTAATAGATTGTATTCCCTGTCCTACAGTCGGCCTCTCCCCTCCTGACATGGCTGATAACAGATAGTAATAGATTGTATTCCCCTGTCCTACAGTCGGCCTCTCCCCTCCTGACATGGCTGATAACAGATAGTAATAGATTGTATTCTCCTGTCCTACAGTCGGCCTCTCCTTTTCTGACATGGCTGATAACAGATAGTAATAGATTGTATTCCCCTGTCCTACAGTCGGCCTCTCCTCTCCTGACATGGCTGATAACAGATAGTAATAGATTGTATTCCCCTGTCCTACAGTCGGCCTCTCCTCTCCTGACATGGCTGATAACAGATAGTAATAGATTGTATTCTCCTGTCCTACAGTCGGCCTCTCCTCCCCTGACATGGCTGATAACAGATAGTAATAGATTGTATTCTCCTGTCCTACAGTCGGCCTCTCCTCCCCTGACATGGCTGATAACAGATAGTAATAGATTGTATTCTCCTGTCCTACAGTCGGCCTCTCCTCTCCTGACATGGCTGATAACAGATAGTAATAGATTGTATTCCCCTGTCCTACAGTCGGCCTCTCCTCTCCTGACATGGCTGATAACAGATAGTAATAGATTGTATTCCCCTGTCCTACAGTCGGCCTCTCCTCTCCTGACATGGCTGATAACAGATAGTAATAACTTGTATTCCCCGGCACATTACACATAGATTATATAGGGTAGCCTCTCCGGATCTTTCCGGCTCTTGGTCTCCTCCCAGCTTCTTTGCTTCTTTCCCTTCATTTCCCGGCAGTATCTCAGTCTTAGGAATTCGCTTGCACATTTTCTCCTGACACACTGGAGCGGAGCAGCAGCAGTGGCGGTATTATTCCTGCATACTCAATGTGTGAATAAGTCCTGTGTTAGTCAACAGATCTCCCGTGAGTCATCCATCCCTGCAGAGAACCTGCAGCACACGCCAGCCCTGAGAAACCGGGAGGAGGAAGAAAAGCGTATTTGTGTAGGGATTAGTTACTGTAAGAGTCTTACAAGTGCATTTAGTGTGTGACATGAGCCTTGTCGGTATCCTGTGCTGGGAGCGGGCAGCTGCGACTGGTTCTGTGCGGAGTCCTCTGTAACTACTGCTGCTCTCAGGTCAGTATGGAGGAGTGCTGTATATACCGTTATACAATGAGAGGGTCCTGTTACTACTGCCGGCCCCATATATAAGATGTTACATTGTAACCGGGTCGTCTGTAAGTTCTGCCTGTCTCAGGTTGTTACATTGTGTCTCCCCTTATAATGAGGGGGTGCAGGTCTGTACATGCTGAGGTTACATTGTGGCAGACTTATAGGTCTGTATATACAATGTCTATATATACTTGGCTATGACGCACCTTCTCTGGACTCCTCTGCTGGTCCTGGTATATACATATATACCTCTATATGTACAGCTTCTGTGTATTATGAGATGTATTCTGGGTTTGTTACATTGTAGCTGCTGCATAACCTCACCCGCAGTGATCCTGCACTGTGTGCATAACTTCTGTGTACTCTGGATTTTGTTCCTGACGTATTACATTGTATTGGAAGATACCAAGTAACTAGCGGCTGCGGAGCGGGGGGTTAGTGGAGGGAGTATCCTGGGTTTGGGCTGCGCTATTTGTATAGGCGTTGTATACAGAGAACCGCAAGGTCTACCTGTTGTTTACACTCGGGGTCATGACTGGCTCAGGTAACAGAAGGTATACACAAGGTATACAGATACCAAGTGGTCAGTCATTGTGTGCCTGCTGTTTGTTTGGATTGTGTTGTCGGTATTAGTTACATTGTATCCGTGTGTTGTGAATTGTCATGTGGACGGTGCTGCGTCCGTCTGCTCAGCCCTGCCGTCCCCTCCGCTGCCCTGTGCACTCACCGGGCTTACATGGTGTTACATAATGACTGAGCCTGGCTCCTATATAGCGCCATTCCTCATTAGTTACGCCTGTCACTCAGCTGACTGTCATATGTTCACGTCTGGCTTCTGAATTCGTACACTGTACAGGGGACACCGAGCTCAGACCTGTATATAACACTGCTGCCCTTTAGGGTTTGGGGCCTGTATGGGGGCTTCAATGCTCGTCGGTCCCAGGTCTGAACTTGGGCCCTGTCTATAGGGGGATCTGCAGGTCTTGTCTCCTGGCGGGCGGGGGAGGGACCGCCTGGCCTGTGACCACCATCTGGACTAGTATGCATGTGTATGTTGAAGTCTAAAGGCATAACTGTTGGCCAAACCGATTTTCAGATCCGCGCCATTTCTATGTCAGACCATGTGATGCCATGTTAATTCTGCTCAGTCCCATTCAAGTGAAAGGGGCTGAACTACAAAACCAAGAGGAGACTATACAGTGTGTGGCGCTGTGCTTGGTACAAACTCTGCAGTCTCCCCTTCACACCGCTGATCTGTGGAGGTCCCGGAGGTCCGAACCCCCCTGAATACCCTCCCCCTAGTGGTCTAAACCCTGCCATATGATCTGCACCACCAGCTACTTAAAGGGGTTGTTCAGGGATAGAAAAACTGTGCTATCTTTTTGAAACCGTGCCACCCCTGTCCATGGGGAAGATCTGGTACTGCATGAGCTGCAATACCACACACAACCTGTGAACACGTGTGGCACTGTTTTTGGAATAAGCAGCCATGTTTTCGAAAGGGATTGACTAGTTCCTGCAAGAAGGGTTTGGGGTAAATGCTGGTTACTTTATTTTTAAGTAGGTGTGCATGTTTTGGTTACAGCGCCACACCTCTCCACAGGTTGTGGTGGGTACTACAGCTCCGTACCAGTCACTATGGTAGGGCTGAGCTGCAGTACCAACCCATTTATCAGCTGTATGGCCTGTCACTATGGGGGTGCCCGTATACATTAGGGATTACTGCTGTATATTAGAGGGCAGCCCCGATTCTGCCGGACCCCTGTATTTCAGGGATCGCTGCTGTCAGGTAGATGACTGCCCCGCAGCTGCCATAAATTACTGTAAATTTCTAATCCTATTAATCCCATTACATAGAAATCTCCCGACCCCCGGGGGGCTGATGTATAAACCTGCGGGTCACAGAGACCCTTCCCTGACTTCTGTATCCTATAGAGTGACTGCGGCATTGCCTGAAGATATGTGATCTATAGGACATAGAGCAGCGACATCCCCGGGCGGGCCGGACCGGGCGCCATCTCTAATCTCATTCCTTCTCTTTAGATTTACTGTCACGGAAAACCTAAAGTCGCCGCGTTATACGGATGTCCTATATGTACGGACATCGGGGATCTAGAATATTCCAGTGTATTTACAGTGCACATTTATGGGAATCCTACAAGGGCAAACTAGGCAAGATGTAGCAGAGCTGGGAAGCGCAACACATGGCAGAGGGCGGTGATGTCCGTTACATGGGACTGCAGGCTGTAGGTTATCCTATAGCTTGGTGCTGAGTGATAAGGACACTTATAGGACCGTGCCAGATAAGACAGATCCCGAGTGCTGAGCCTGAGGGGCGGCGTTGGCCCACTTTGTATTTCTACATTGATACCATTTACTTCACTGATACATTGTAACAAGCTCTCAGCACAGGTTGTAGGTTCGGTGGTTGTAGGTTCGGTGGTTGTAGGTTCGGTGGTTGTAGGTTCGGTGGTTGTAGGTTCGGTGGTTGTAGGTTCGGTGGTTGTAGGTTCGGTGGTTGTAGGTTCGGTGGTTGTAGGTTCGGTGGTTGTAGGTTCGGTGGTTGTAGGTTCGGTGGTTGTAGGTTCGGTGGTTGTAGGTTCGGTGGTTGTAGGTTCGGTGGTTGTAGGTTCGGTGGTTGTAGGTTCGGTGGTTGTAGGTTCGGTGGTTGTAGGTTCGGTGGTTGTAGGTTCGGTGGTTGTAGGTTCGGTGGTTGTAGGTTCGGTGGTTGTAGGTTCGGTGGTTGTAGGTTCGGTGGTTGTAGGTTCGGTGGTTGTAGGTTCGGTGGTTGTAGGTTCGGTGGTTGTAGGTTCGGTGGTTGTAGGTTCGGTGGTTGTAGGTTCGGTGGTTGTAGGTTCGGTGGTTGTAGGTTCGGTGGTTGTAGGTTCGGTGGTTGTAGGTTCGGTGGTTGTAGGTTCGGTGGTTGTAGGTTCGGTGGTTGTAGGTTCGGTGGTTGTAGGTTCGGTGGTTGTAGGTTCGGTGGTTGTAGGTTCGGTGGTGGTAGGTTCGGTGGTGGTAGGTTCGGTGGTGGTAGGTTTGTTGTTGTCATCTCTCGACACTATTGGTTTTCAGTCTCTTGATGCAAAGACAAATATTCATTGACTGAAGCAGAGATATTAATAAATAAAATACACACAGAGGGTCTTTGTGAACTCCGACCCCTCGCCAGGTTCATTGGTAGGTGCTGACCCCCTGATATCTCCTGTATTTGGTAGTGGTCTATCCTTCAAAGACCCCCACCAATCCTGAGAATTGCTGCTGCCTTGCTCTGTTTGAGAGCTGGTTACCTTTACTGACTTCTTTGCACAATGGCGCCCCCCTGGCCACCCACCGTACTGGGGTACTGCAGCGCATCTCCATTCAAGTTTATGAGGCCAAGTTCAAGCTGTGACGCTAAGGGGGGAATATTACCCCCTCACTTTGCCCCCTTTGTTCTCAAGGTCAGAGGGATCCAGGGGTCGGACCCCCACGATTGTAAAGTCATTGTATCTTTATTGACCATGACTAGACTAATGCCAATGACTGCTTGGCGTTCAGAAGGTTACGTCACCACCATTTTGTTCACTGGATGTTCCTCTACTGTCCACTAGGCCCCCAGGCCAGGCCCACCATTATGGTAATATCCTCCATGCACTTGTCTATAGTCTCTCCCACCCCCTCCAAAAGTGGAACTGCCCAATCCGTCACCTCAATCTGAGCGCCGACAACCCTTCTTGGGTCACCGATCGGTATCAGCCTGGTGACACGTCCTCTCCTGGTTCAGGGTCTGCTCCTGGTCATTGTATCCGTCACGCTAAGAATAGCCCAACACGTGGGCCTTGTCACTTGCAGAGTGATGTCACCGCCAGCGGTATCCTCTCATTGTTCTGCGCTCGCCCCCTCGCCTTGTCAGTCATTTGATAAACATGTGCCGTGTACGTCTCACCCCGAGGCTTCCATGTGATCAATACACGGCTAAATATAGAGGCGCTGATAGCACGCCGCCTTGACTTCCATGACCGAGACGGCAGCGGCTGCAGCTCTGAACCTCATGACAAAGCTGTGGCTAGAACAGAGGCCGGCTACAAACCTGGCACCGGACAGCGGGAAGGACATCAAGGGCTAGAAAAACATGGCGGCTTTCTTCCAAGATTTGTCACCCCTGTCCATGGGTTATGTCCAGTAATGCAGCTGAGCTTCATCGAAGGGAATGGAACGGAGCTGCAGTACCGGACCCAACCTGTGCATAATGTGGCGCTGTTTTTGAAAGAAAGCCGCTATGCGTTTCTAATCCTGGAGATGATCACCCGTTCTGTTGCTAGATTAGCCCTCAGAATAATTTTGGAACTTGGTTGCAGAGGCATAACATGAAGCTCCTGCACCCCAATACGAAATCTGTACCGGGCCCTCAACGGTGTCATTTTTATAGGTTCTGTATTGGCTGGTCTGAAGCGTTACCGCCGTAGGATGCCGCTGTAAAGGCGCACTGAAAGCGTGGGATAGCCCAAAAGCATGGTGGTCAAGTATAGGTCGTGGGGGAAATCTTCAGCACACGTGGATA
The DNA here is from genome assembly GCF_031893055.1 of Leptodactylus fuscus. Taxonomy (NCBI): domain Eukaryota; kingdom Metazoa; phylum Chordata; class Amphibia; order Anura; family Leptodactylidae; genus Leptodactylus; species Leptodactylus fuscus. The sequence continues at coordinate 10,472,975 of NC_134268.1, forward strand.
TATCCGGGCCACTCAAGGCTTAGGGGTGTTGTATTCTGTCAATGTGCGACCTGTATACCACGTACTTGAAGCTTAAAGTAGTTCTTCATCAAAAATTAACCTCTATCCTACAACAAGCCATTTCATTATTGACCACTAGGTGTCAGTATAGCAGATCTGTGTTTCCTATCTGTACATCTTGCTTTCCAGCCTGCTGTAAAGTTGTCATTGTTGTCTTCTCTATTGGACACGGAGCTAACGTTTCTTTCTGTTCCTTCTACAGTTCTGACGTCGGCGATATATGGAGCTGCTGAAAAACACCTTTGAATACTGTCACGCTCAACACCATCTCTCCGCATGAATTACACGCTTCGGCCGTTGCTCAGGAGCCGGGCCGCAGGCAGCGCACACCATTAGAGGCCTCTGTGCGCAGATCTCCTCCTGCAAAAGACTCTTGTGTCCACGGAGCCCCGCTCCCCCGTCACAGTCCGTCCCGGCTGTAAAATTCACAGTCTATCCAGATGGGGTAACGTGATCGGTCCAAAAGGATCATCTGCTTTGCCTCCGAACTGCCAGGACTCCTCACAAGAGATTTTTTTCTCTACTTTACGGAAGGAAAAGTCTAGAAGGAAAAGTATTAAGAACCTTGCGGAAGTTTCTGTCGCGGACGTTTTTGGAGTGTGACCTTGAGCCTTGTATCGGGGTGCGGGTGGTTGTCCTGAGAGCCGTTACCGCCTCCCGACCCCTTTACTGGTTTGGTTTTTTTTTAGATATTTTGCACAATATTTGTGTTTGAGTTTTTTTGTACGTTTTTATCTCCTCCTTTGTATCTCTTGAGCGTCTCGCCATGGCTCGGATTAATCGCCCGGCTCCAGTGGAGGTCTGCTACAAAAACATGCGCTTTCTGATCACCCACAACCCCACAAACGCTACGCTGAATACCTTCATAGAGGTGAGTGCTGCTCTGGGTGTGAATGGAGGGTTGGGGGGGGGGAGGGGTTGTGACACCGGGGCTCCGCACCGATCCATTGCCAGTTGTCTTCCCTGGGACACATTACATTACAGTGGGGGTCTTGGCAGTCGGACCCCGACCAGTCACTTACAGACTTATACTGAGGACAGGTTGTGAGTTTAAAGGGATCCTATAATTAAAACTCATTTTTTTTCTGCCTACCACATAGGAATACCCTTAAGAAAGGTTATTCTTCTCTCACCTTTAGATGTCTTCTCCACTCCGCCGTTCAGTATATAAATCAGTTATCGTCTGTATGCAAATGAGTTCTCTTGCAGCACTGGGGGCGGTCCCCAACGCTCAAACAGCACTGGGGGCGTCCCCAATGCTGCGAGAGAACTCTCCAGCGCCGCCTCCATCTTCTTCAGGAATGGGTCTTCTTCCGGCAGTGACTTCAAGCTTCTAGGCCTTGGGCAAAGCTGACTGGGCATGCCCTGTACAGTATTGTAAGCGGCCATTTTCTTGTGGCCAGCAGGCATGCGCAGTCGGCTACAAAGGCCTAGGAGTTTGAAGCCACCGCTGGAAGAAAACTCGAAGAAGACCAATTCCTAAAGAAGATGGAGGTGGCGCTGGAGAGTTCTGTCACAGCATTGGGGACGCCCCCAGTGCTGTTTGAGCGCTGGGGCCCGCCCCCAGTGCTGCGAGAGAACTCATTTGCATACAGGCGAAAAACAGGATTTTAACCAAACGGCGATGCGGAGAAGACCTCAAAAGGTAGAAGAAGAATAGACTTTCTTAAGGCTATTCCTATGTGTCAACTAGAAAAAAAATATTTTTAATGGTAGAAACCCTTTTAATTAAAGGGTTTTTTTTTTCAGACCTCGCTTTAGGATAGATCAGGAGTTGTCCCAACACCTTGGGCTCCCAAGGATCAGCCATTTGAAGTGGCGGTCTGAGTGCGGCTTCCCCTTCAAAGGCCATGCAATGTCATGTTTGTTAGTCACAGGGCAACTCTGTCCCTTTAAAGTGGTTTGGCTGAGCTGCAATACCTATCACGGCCACTAGAGCATGCACAGCGCCGCACTTGGATTTCTGTGAAGAGCTGATCGGTGGGGGTCCTGGCTGCCAGGCTCGTGCCAATCTTCAATGGATGGCATCTCTCTTATGGAAGGAGCATGTATTGATGAGCCCTGAGATCCCGCTCATTCCATATCACTAAGGTCCTGGGAGAGAAGCGGCCGCTGTCACATAGGCCCAGGCGTTAACACTTTCTGCCCGGCCCCTCTTCACTCGGTGGACACCTGGTGCTCTTGGTAGTGCCTATAAAGGGGCCTCCGCCTGGACGCTTGTGATTGCAGCTCTGGGGTTGTTGTAGCAGGGTTTCTCTCGGCCTTGTGACCATTGCTCCAAGTATGTTGACCTCGCTCCTCACGTCCTCTCTATAGTGATGTTAGCAATACTGCAAAGGCTCCCCGCTCATAAATGTGGCAGCCGGATAGTCTTGCAGCTCTGGTTGTGACTGGAGCGCAGTTCCTGTACACAGGTAGATACGTGCTGTAGGTTCTGCTGTATCCTCCTGTACACAGGTAGATACGTGCTGTAGGTTCTGCTGTATCCTCCTGTACACAGGCAGATACGTGCTGTAGGTTCTGCTGTATCCTCCTGTACACAGGTAGATATGTGCTGTAGGTTCTGCTGTATCCTCCTGTACACAGGTAGATACGTGCTGTAGGTTCTGCTGTATCCTCCTGTACACAGGTAGATACGTGCTGTAGGTTCTGCTGTATCCTCCTGTACACAGGTAGATACGTGCTGTAGGTTCTGCTGTATCCTCCTGTACACAGGTAGATACGTGCTGTAGGTTCTGCTGTATCCTCCTGTACACAGGTAGATACGTGCTGTAGGTTCTGCTGTATCCTCCTGTACACAGGCAGATACGTGCTGTAGGTTCTGCTGTATCCTCCTGTACACAGGTAGATACGTGCTGTAGGTTCTGCTGTATCCTCCTGTACACAGGTAGATATGTGCTGTAGGTTCTGCTGTATCCTCCTGTACACAGGTAGATACGTGCTGTAGGTTCTGCTGTATCCTCCTGTACACAGGTAGATACGTGCTGTAGGTTCTGCTGTATCCTCCTGTACACAGGTAGATACGTGCTGTAGGTTCTGCTGTATCCTCCTGTACACAGGTAGATACGTGCTGTAGGTTCTGCTGTATCCTCCTGTACACAGGTAGATACGTTCTGTAGGTTCTGCTGTATCCTCCTGTACACAGGTAGATACGTGCTGTAGGTTCTGCTGTATCCTCCTGTACACAGGTAGATACGTGCTGTAGGTTCTGCTGTATCCTCCTGTACACAGGTAGATACGTGCTGTAGGTTCTGCTGTATCCTCCTGTACACAGGTAGATACGTGCTGTAGGTTCTGCTGTATCCTCCTGTACACAGGTAGATACGTGCTGTAGGTTCTGCTGTATCCTCCTGTACACAGGTAGATACGTGCTGTAGGTTCTGCTGTATCCTCCTGTACACAGGTAGATATGTGCTGTAGGTTCTGCTGTATCCTCCTGTACACAGGTAGATACGTGCTGTAGGTTCTGCTGTATCCTCCTGTACACAGGTAGATACGTGCTGTAGGTTCTGCTGTATCCTCCTGTACACAGGTAGATATGTGCTGTAGGTTCTGCTGTATCCTCCTGTACACAGGTAGATACGTGCTGTAGGTTCTGCTGTATCCTCCTGTACACAGGTAGATGCGTGCTGTAGGTTCTGCTGTATCCTCCTGTACACAGGTAGATACGTGCTGTAGGTTCTGCTGTATCCTCCTGTACACAGGTAGATATGTTCTGTAGGTTCTGCTGTATCCTCCTGTACACAGGTAGATATGTTCTGTAGGTTCTGCTGTATCCTCCTGTACACAGGTAGATACGTGCTGTAGGTTCTGCTGTATCCTCCTGTACACAGGTAGATACGTGCTGTAGGTTCTGCTGTATCCTCCTGTACACAGGTAGATACGTGCTGTAGGTTCTGCTGTATCCTCCTGTACACAGGTAGATACGTGCTGTAGGTTCTTCCGTATCCTCCTGTACACAGGTAGATACGTGCTGTAGGTTCTGCTGTATCCTCCTGTACACAGGTAGATATGTGCTGTAGGTTCTGCTGTATCCTCCTGTACACAGGTAGATATGTGCTGTAGGTTCTGCTGTATCCTCCTGTACACAGGTAGATACGTGCTGTAGGTTCTTCCGTATCCTCCTGTACACAGGTAGATACGTGCTGTAGGTTCTGCTGTATCCTCCTGTACACAGGTAGATATGTGCTGTAGGTTCTGCTGTATCCTCCTGTACACAGGTAGATATGTGCTGTAGGTTCTGCTGTATCCTCCTGTACACAGGTAGATACGTGCTGTAGGTTCTTCCGTATCCTCCTGTACACAGGTAGATACGTGCTGTAGGTTCTGCTGTATCCTCCTGTACACAGGTAGATATGTGCTGTAGGTTCTGCTGTATCCTCCTGTACACAGGTAGATACGTGCTGTAGGTTCTGCTGTATCCTCCTGTACACAGGTAGATACGTGCTGTAGGTTCTGCTGTATCCTCCTGTACACAGGTAGATACGTGCTGTAGGTTCTGCTGTATCCTCCTGTACACAGGTAGATACGTGCTGTAGGTTCTGCTGTATCCTCCTGTACACAGGTAGATACGTTCTGTAGGTTCTGCTGTATCCTCCTGTACACAGGTAGATACGTGCTGTAGGTTCTGCTGTATCCTCCTGTACACAGGTAGATACGTTCTGTAGGTTCTGCTGTATCCTCCTGTACACAGGTAGATACGTGCTGTAGGTTCTGCTGTATCCTGTGAGGTCTATTGTTTATAACGCTCCTCCAGCACTTGTCACCATGTGTACAGCCAGGGACTTGGCAGCGAGCGGCGCGGAGCTATTTTTGTGGAGCCTGCGTAAACCGCCATCATCTGAAATCCCTGAGCAGCGTTTACCAGAGTGTGGACGGCGTCCAAGCACAGCTCTCCTCTTTATTGGATGTTTGGGAACCTAAACTGATGAGGACTAAAAATAAATTGGATTTGGAGAGCACAAAATACGAGGCTGAATTATCTGCAGAACATTAAGCAATTCACCTCGCAGGGTTTAGGCTTCATATTAACCCCCGTGAAGCCAAGAACATATGAGGGAGGACATAAATGGTGCGGGGCCACGTTGGGAAGAGCCGGGCTTGGCTTGTACCTACATAGAACTGTGCAAATACTCCAGTCACATCCAAAGCAGTGGCGACCATGTGCACCAGCTTTACATTGTGAGGGGTGCCTGGCAGACACCACATCTCCCACAATGCAACACAGCAACATGTCAGCACTTTATGATCAGAGGGGCTACCAGCATGGTCGGTGAGGGTGTCGGACCGCCGCGTATCATCCTATGGCAGCATAGCCCATGGTATCACATTGATACATTTGGCCCTCACTGATACGTTGTATTCACACATGGCCGATGGTCTCAACTGGATAAACAAACCTTCACCTGTAAGATTTAACACAGCTTTTCGTGGTTTTCTACCTCTGGACATTACACTGGCAGTAAGCGGGGATTGTGCAAGTGGTGAGGAATGGAAGCCCCTATAGAAAGACACAGACGTCAGGTCGAAGGGCAGGGACACTGATATTGGAGATGAATGGATAGAATCCATCTATCTATCTATCTATCTATCTATCTATCTATCTATCTATCTATCTATCTATCCATCTCATATCGATCTATGTAACAACCACTCATATTGTACACAGAGGGCCATAGACTGTACGCCAACAGGAAGAGCTTAGTCATTGTGTTATGAGCTGAAAGCCACAATTTGCCTGTATAGTCTGTTTATGTAATTGCAAATTACTCATGTCGCCAACTTCTGTCCCATCTTCACTCTGTTCTGTGTGTCATGAGAGGTTTTAGATATATCAGACCCCATATAAAATCATTAACTCTTCTGGGAACTGTAGAATTCCAAAAAATATAGTCAGTATGGCACAATGTGTACTGTGTAAATACATTACATTACTTACCCTGTATTATACTCCAGAGCTGCGCTCACTATTCTGCTGGTACAGTCACTGTGTACATACATTACATTACTTACCCTGTATTATACTCCAGAGCTGCGCTCACTATTCTGCTGGTACAGTCACTGTGTACATACATTACATTACTTATCCTGTATTATACTCCAGAGCTGCGCTCACTATTCTGCTGGTCACTGTGTACATACATTACATTACTTATCCTGTATTATACTGCAGAGCTGCGCTCACTATTCTGCTGGTCACTGTGTACATACATTACATTACTTATCCTGTATTATACTCCAGAGCTGCGCTCACTATTCTGCTGGTGCAGTCACTGTGTACATACATTACATTACTTATCCTGTATTATACTCCAGAGCTGCGCTCACTATTCTGCTGGTACAGTCACTGTGTACATACATTACATTACTTATCCTGTATTATACTCCAGAGCTGCGCTCACTATTCTGCTGGTACAGTCACTGTGTACATACATTACATTACTTATCCTGTATTATACTCCAGAGCTGCGCTCACTATTCTGCTGGTGCAGTCACTGTGTACATACATTACATTACATATCCTGTATTATACCCCAGAGCTGCGCTCACTATTCTGCTGGTGCAGTCACTGGGTACATACATTACATTACTTATCCTGTATTATACTCCAGAGCTGCGCTCACTATTCTGCTGGTGCAGTCACTGTGTACATACATTACATTACTTATCCTGTATTATACTCCAGAGCTGCGCTCACTATTCTGCTGGTACAGTCACTGTGTACATACATTACATTACTTACCCTGTATTATACTCCAGAGCTGCGCTCACTATTCTGCTGGTACAGTCACTGTGTACATACATTACATTACTTATCCTGTATTATACTCCAGAGCTGCGCTCACTATTCTGCTGGTCACTGTGTACATACATTACATTACTTATCCTGTATTATACTGCAGAGCTGCGCTCACTATTCTGCTGGTCACTGTGTACATACATTACATTACTTATCCTGTATTATACTCCAGAGCTGCGCTCACTATTCTGCTGGTCACTGTGTACATACATTACATTACTTATCCTGTATTATACTCCAGAGCTGCGCTCACTATTCTGCTGGTGCAGTCACTGTGTACATACATTACATTACTTATCCTGTATTATACTCCAGAGCTGCGCTCACTATTCTGCTGGTACAGTCACTGTGTACATACATTACATTACTTATCCTGTATTATACTCCAGAGCTGCGCTCACTATTCTGCTGGTGCAGTCACTGTGTACATACATTACATTACTTATCCTGTATTATACTCCAGAGCTGCGCTCACTATTCTGCTGGTGCAGTCACTGTGTACATACATTACATTACTTATCCTGTATTATACTCCAGAGCTGCGCTCACTATTCTGCTGGTGCAGTCACTGTGTACATACATTACATTACTTATCCTGTATTATACTCCAGAGCTGCGCTCACTATTCTGCTGGTGCAGTCACTGTGTACATACATTACATTACTTCTCCTGTATTATACTCCAGAGCTGCACTCACTATTCTGCTGGTGCAGTCACTGTGTACATACATTACATTACTTATCCTGTATTATACTCCAGAGCTGCACTCACTATTCTGCTGGTGCAGTCACTGTGTACATACATTACATTACTTCTCCTGTGCTATACTCCAGAGCTGCACTCACTATTCTGCTGGTACAGTCACTGTGTACATACATTACATTACTTATCCTGTATTATACTCCAGAGCTGCGCTCACTATTCTGCTGGTGCAGTCACTGTGTACATACATTACATTACTTATCCTGTATTATACTCCAGAGCTGTGGTATCAGTACTGGTTTCTGTTGCTGGATCTAATCTTGTGTATATAGATATCTGAGTATACAGTTTGCCCTGCCATGTGTATTAGCCTAAGGACAGCGAGATTAGTCCTATCTGTGATAGTTGGAGTCTCCAGGATCCATAAACAGCGTCTGTTGTACTGTATATAAGACCACTATTGCACCACTGGAGTCCTGTCACCTCCTGACCTCTGACCTGTCTCATTGTCATTGTAGCATTACATTATATAGTCTCCATACCCTTCATTGTGTTTTGTTACGTTCAGTCCGAAAAAAATTCTATCAGCAAAGCGAGTCATTGAGGGAACGAAACGTTCTGCAGTAATTGTGAAAATGTGATGAAATCCTCTCGGTGTTGTCGCCTCCTTCAGCTTTTCTTACCGTCTGTTGTTTCCTTCTAGGATCTGAAGAAGTACGGGGCCACCACGGTGGTGAGGGTGTGCGAGGTGACCTACGATAAGACCCCTCTGGAGAAAGACGGAATCACTGTCATGGTAAGACCATAATGGCGGCCTAGGAGGCGGGGCTTACTCCGTATAGACACCACATGTGTATAGATAAAGGCTTTGTTACATTGTATTTTTCTTTCTCTGTATTCCTTCTATCACTGGTATACGGCTGGTATACGGCTGGTATACAGGAGGTATACGGCTCTTACATAAGTAACTTGTCTTCTGTTTGCTTGTGCTAAATATAATGGCTGAAAATACCTGAAGGACGCTGCAACGTATACGGCACTTTCCACTGCGCTCCCCATATAGAGACCTTTACACCGTTGTCATATCTCAGGGTTACGTCACTACAGGTTGTCCTCCACGTTGATCCGTTATTACGCTGCCAGCTCTCCCGACTAGCAAGAACGAGCCTGCTGCAGAACCAGCGTTGATTTGCCGCAGGCTCGTCCTTGCTAGTCGGGAGCGCTGGCAGCTTGCTGTTACAAGGGAGCTTACTTTTTAGCTCATCTCTAGTCGTAATCACGAAACGTTGTAACCCGAGGACTACCTGTATATCCAATGTGCACACACGTGGTCAGGGGTATCCTAATGGATGGGTGAAATCTCCCACCCAGGACAGCAGGGGTTTACACCATTTCCCTAAATTTTGTGGCCATTCCCTACGCCTTGCAGGTGCTATGGAGAGGGTGAGGAGTCCTGAGCAGGTTCCCAGGGAATGGGACCAATCCTGCACCCTTGTCTCAAAGGGCTTCATAGCTAGCCATAGTTATAGCCCTAGTCTCGTTCCTAGCCATAGTTGTAGCCCTAGTCTTGTTCCTAGCCATAGTTGTAGCCCTAGTCTTGTTCCTAGCCATAGTTGTAGCCCTAGTCTTGTTCCTAGCCATAGTTGTAGCCCTAGTCTTGCTCCTAGCCATAGTTATAGCCCTAGTCTCGTTCCTAGCCATAGTTGTAGCCCTAGTCTTGTTCCTAGCCATAGTTGTAGTCCTAGTCTCGTGCCTAGCCATAGTTGTAGTCCTAGTCTCGTTCCTAGCCATAGTTGTAGTCCTAGTCTCGTTCCTAGCCATAGTTGTAGTCCTAGTCTCGTTCCTAGCCATAGTTGTAGTCCTAGTCTTGTTCCTAGCCATAGTTGTAGCCCTAGTCTCGTTCCTAGCCATAGTTGTAGCCCTAGTCTTGTTCCTAGCCATAGTTGTAGCCCTAGTCTCGTGCCTAGTCATAGTTGTAGCCCTAGTCTTGTTCCTAGCCATAGTTGTAGTCCTAGTCTCGTTCCTAGCCATAGTTGTAGCCCTAGTCTTGTTCCTAGCCATAGTTGTAGCCCTAGTCTTGTTCCTAGCCATAGTTGTAGCCCTAGTCTCGTTCCTAGCCATAGTTGTAGCCCTAGTCTCGTTCCTAGCCATAGTTGTAGCCCTAGTCTTGTTCCTAGCCATAGTTGTAGTCCTAGTCTCGTTCCTAGCCATAGTTGTAGCCCTAGTCTTGTTCCTAGCCATAGTTGTAGCCCTAGTCTCGTTCCTAGCCATAGTTGTAGCCCTAGTCTTGTTCCTAGCCATAGTTGTAGCCCTAGTCTTGTTCCTAGCCATAGTTGTAGCCCTAGTCTCGTGCATAGCCATAGTTATAGCCCTAGTCTCGTTCCTAGCCATAGTTGTAGCCCTAGTCTCGTGCATAGCCATAGTTGTAGCCCTAGTCTTGTTCCTAGCCATAGTTGTAGCCCTAGTCTTGCTCCTAGCCATAGTTGTAGCCCTAGTCTTGTTCCTAGCCATAGTTGTAGTCCTAGTCTCGTTCCTAGCCATAGTTGTAGCCCTAGTCTTGTTCCTAGCCATAGTTGTAGCCCTAGTCTCGTTCCTAGCCATAGTTGTAGCCCTAGTCTTGTTCCTAGCCATAGTTGTAGCCCTAGTCTTGTTCCTAGCCATAGTTGTAGCCCTAGTCTCGTGCATAGCCATAGTTATAGCCCTAGTCTCGTTCCTAGCCATAGTTGTAGCCCTAGTCTCGTGCATAGCCATAGTTGTAGCCCTAGTCTTGTTCCTAGCCATAGTTGTAGCCCTAGTCTTGCTCCTAGCCATAGTTGTAGCCCTAGTCTTGCTCCTAGCCATAGTTGTAGCCTTAGACTCGTGCCTAGCCATAGTTGTAGCCCTAGTCTCGTGCCTAGCCATAGTTGTAGCCCTAGTCTTGTTCCTAGCCATAGTTGTAGCCCTAGTCTCGTGCCTAGCCATAGTTGTAGCCCTAGTCTCGTGCCTAGCCATAGTTGTAGCCCTAGTCTTGTTCCTAGCCATAGTTGTAGCCCTAGTCTCGTGCCTAGCCATAGTTGTAGCCCTAGTCTTGTTCCTAGCCATAGTTGTAGCCCTAGTCTTGTTCCTAGCCATAGTTGTAGCCCTAGTCTTGTTCCTAGCCATAGTTGTAGCCCTAGTCTCGTGCCTAGCCATAGTTGTAGCCCTAGTCTTGTTCCTAGCCATAGTTGTAGCCCTAGTCTTGTTCCTAGCCATAGTTGTAGCCCTAGTCTTGTTCCTAGCCATAGTTGTAGCCCTAGTCTCGTGCCTAGCCATAGTTGTAGCCCTAGTCTCGTGCCTAGCCATAGTTGTAGCCCTAGTCTTGTTCCTAGCCATAGTTGTAGCCCTAGTCTCGTGCCTAGCCATAGTTGTAGCCCTAGTCTTGCTCTTAGCCATAGTTGTAGGAGGGGGGGGGGGGGTGGCTAATATGTCAGCTTATGATATTAATTTGATCACAACTCCCATTTATATCCTGTAGTAGAGTAGCCATTCAGGACCCTAGAAAAGCTGGGTGGTAGTGCCTGTGTTTCCATTCCACTCATTGCAGCGCAGCCTAATATGTCAGTACCAGTCTCCGCCCGGATTCCTGGATGGCATACTTGGCACTGCCAGCCTGTGCGCTGATGGGTGATTTTCCAGTCTGTTGCCCTTCACTATACAAGGATTCCAGGAAGAGTTGCGCGGCTCCGTCCTACGAAGCTTTGTTGGTTCGTCGTCGCCGCCCTTTAATCCTCTAAAATCTTCTCTCTGTGAAGCGGGCGCCCGTCCTAGAACATCACACGTTGCGATGGCAGAAATCGTATAACCCGCTTGTGCGGCTCATGAAACGGCTCGGAAATCTAAATAAACGCCCTTATCTCTTCCCCGGCCGCTCGTGTGTTTACAGGGCGCTATAAATAGCAGACCTTGCTGCAGCGGCTGATAGCCCGGCTATATTTGTCACTCTAATGAGAGCCGTGGCAGCTCCGGCGCTGCACAGTGGGGGCATTGTCACAGGCAGGAGAGGGAACGGCTGCCATCCAGCCTGGGTGTCCTGTGGATCTCTGCTCAGGGGTTTCATGGTGCCGCCTTTAGGGACGGTTCCTAGAAACTCTTGAAAGAAAAAAAATTGCAACAAATGTGAATATCTGAAATCCGTAAATTCGACATCTGCAGCAGACGCCTTGGTCCACAACCCAACACTCTGCAGCACGTCCCTGATATATGAACCCAACAATCTGCAGCACACCCCTATACATGAACCCAACAATCTGCAGCATGTCCCCGATCCACAACCCAACACTCTGCAGCACGTCCCTGATATATGAACCCAACAATCTGCAGCACGCCCCTGATACAAGAACCCAACAATCTGCAGCATGCCCCCGATCCACAACCCTACCATTTGCTGCACGCCCCTGATACATGAACCCAACAATCTGCAGCGTGCCCCCGATACATGAACCCACAATCTGCAGCGTGCCTCCAATACATGAACCCATAATCTGCAGCATGTCCCCAATCCACAACCCAACCAGTTGCAGCACGCCCCTGATACAAGAACCCACAATCTACAGCATGCCCCCGATATATGAAGCTAACAATATTCAGCGTGTCCCCGATACATGAACCCACAATCTGCAGCGTGCCCCCGGTCCACAACCCAACCAGTTGCAGCGTGCCCCCGATACATGCACGAGGATTGTGACTGTCGCTTTCCATACATTTTATTGCACATGGATTTAACACCTTAGAGGAAGACATCCATAATTGTCGCAGCAGCCATGTACTGTGCTTCCCTGTCCTGTCTTGGGGTCCCATAGTGGCAGGAATATGAGGTTTTGCTTCCGTCGCCTCTGCTTGCTGACAGTGAATAGAAATCCTGGGTTTTGTTTTTTTCTTAACCCAGAGACAGTGAAGCCGCACAAGGCTAATACACAATTGAGTTTTATGCTTGCATCCAATCTATATAATCGGCCTGATACATCTTTGCTGTACTGATACATTGTAACAAGCTGCCAGGGCAGGTTAGAGATTACAAGGCATTTAGCTCACAGAGGATCTTCTGGGCTGGATACAATTGTAGCCGATTGCTTAGATACTTTATATCCTGGAGGACTGTACTCGGCTACACGAGCAGCCCCCGTTACGATCAGCGCCTGGATTCTCAGCTGTGAGGCGGGAGCGGCAGACTTCCTGTGAGTTCCTGCACTGTATCTACCACTCACTATCCCACCCAAAAACTGCTGCAGCCTGTGGGTTCCCGTCTTCCTGCCTTCAGACTTTGCAGATGTTCAGAAACCGCCACAGTCCGCAAAAAATCCTTCTAGAACAATTAACTGACTATAGGACTGGGAGGAGGGGGATGCAGCTGCAGGCACTCACTCCATCGTTTACTTGTTGCCATTGCTCCCTTTTTGTCTCCTCTTTTGCTGACCATAACTTGCTCTCTATTTGACGGCGCAGTCAAATTTTTCTCACCCCACTTTGTGACTTGGAGACAATTGGCTGCAGCAGGAGCCCTTCTACCCCCGTCCCCCCCTCCCGCAGCCGGAGTATTACCATATAGAGAGAATTAGGAGGAAATGGACCGCCTGTCATCATTGCCAGATTGTGTCACAAGGTTGCAGGAAGTGAAGCCAACAAGTGCTGTAAATAGCTTGACTTCCTGTAGCGTCCCTTTAAGGCGCCTGTCACGTCTTGTGCACCTGGTACTGGATTGTACCCAGTCTGTTATGGCTGCCGGGAACTTCTTGCCCTGAACGTTTCCTATTGTTTTGCAGGATTGGCCTTTCGATGATGGCGCTCCACCCCCCAGCAAGATCGTAGACGATTGGCTCAACTTGCTGAAGGCAAAATTCTGTGAAGATCCCGGTTGTTGCGTGGCCGTGCACTGCGTCGCCGGACTGGGCAGGTGAGGCGCGACCATTGCAAGCGGTTATAGTTTACAAGGTGCTGGCAGGTTGGTGCAAGGAAGAACGTCTTCTGCTCACTTGTTCTTACAGGGAAACCGTCAGTAAGCAGAAATGGGCCAATTTATGAGTTTTCTCTGAGCGCCTACCAGGCCTCTCCTCCATACATAATAGGCTTTAGTTTTTCGTGTGGGTGTGGCTTGTCAAGGCAATATTAAGATCCATAAACAGCAGCTCCTCTACTTGCTGACGGTTTCCAGGCTGCTTCAAGATTTTTCTCCACTGCCGTGACCAAAACATAAAAAAAAAAAAAAATTTAAAAAAATCCCTAAATATGGTCATTGTTATATCTGATGGGCGCGCTACGGAAATGCCCCCCCAATTGGTCGTCAGATTACGATTAACCCTTTAACAGCTGACGGAAATCCTAACAAATACAGAACGTCTTCCGTGTGGCAGGTTTTGGGTGGAAATCCTCAAAAGAGGAAAAAGAGGTCGTGCAGTATGATGTAAAAATATTTCAGGAAGTTGACCCATGACCCCCCGTCTCCACTTTAGTCACACCGCCCCCCCTGAGCCCTGCCAACGCCGGCCTGTAGGATGTGGGAAAATACTATGTGGTGTGGAGGTTTGCCAGGAGAGGGGCTTATCTGCTGACCCACAAAGCTTCAGTATCCAGGCTGTAGTCAGCGACACTTCATACCGGGGATCAGTAGGACAGGGGTAATGGATGGGCCCTTTGGGGTCCATTTTTCAAGTCTCCGACCTTGAGCAGGGATTCTCCTACGGGGTGCGGCGCTTTACTTTGGCTCTGGAGACGGCTGCGATTCTCGGGCTGTTTGCCACAACATCTGGGAATTGAATTAGAGCGGAGTACACAAGGTCATCGGGAGCCCCCGTGGAGATCTTAGGGCGTTGCATCCAAATCTCATCCTGACCCAGAGTTTAGGGCAAAAAGTCAGGTGTGAGACAACAGAGCGCGCTCACAGGCGGTGGGGATAAGAGATGACCATGAAGGGTCACAGTCTGACGCCTCCATTCTTGTATTTCGCAGGGCTCCCGTCCTTGTCGCTCTGGCACTCATCGAGAGCGGGATGAAGTATGAAGACGCCATTCAGTTCATCCGGCAGTAAGTCTTTGTCATGTCCTTTCATCATCTTTCTTTCCCCCCTCTCTTCTTTCTCCACTTTCCATATTTTCCTGATATTTTGCCTTGCTTTCATTGGTGACCATATCTGGTCTCTGATGCCCTGCCTGACTGGGCCTCGCCCGGCCCTGCCTGACTGGGCCTCCCGCGGCCCGGCCCGGCCCTGCCTGACTGGGCCTCCCGCGGCCCGGCCCTGCCTGACTGGGCCTCCCGCGGCCCGGCCCGGCCTCATGCACCCCTACTCATATAGTATTTTATGCCTGTATCTCCCCTTGTTCCTGTACATGATATTCTTACTATCTTGTACCTCCATGACCTGCCGTCTGTTTCCCTTGCAGAAAGCGCAGAGGCGCCATCAACAGCAAGCAACTGACATACTTGGAAAAATACCGGCCAAAGCAGAGACTACGATTCAAAGACCCCCATAACCACAAAAACAAGTGCTGCATCATGTAAACGGCCCGACCGATTGCCAAAGCACACACACAGGCACCCCCTCCCCCCTCCGTAACACAAGCTTCTACTATGAAGTCAGCAGCTTCCTCCAACCATCCACTGACTATTTTATTTTTTTTTTATTTTTTTTTCCTTCTTTCCATCTACAAAAGCATAGTCTGTACTAGACGGTCACAGCAATAGCCAACACGGGGTTAAATCCGCTAGCTATCAGCCATATTGGGCTACAATGTAGGAGCGCCAGAAATATCGTACCAGCAGATACCCGGCCACAAGCTGGGAGACTATGTGGAAAAAAATGAAATTTTTTTTTTTTGACTTCTGGTACATTTATACATGTGTGTTTTTTGGAATTTTTTTTTTTTTTTTTGATTGCCCCCTCCTCGGGTGCATTTGTTTATCAAGCGCGTCCCATCAGGACGACGTGTGCGACACACTCTAGGAAGCGTACGACACACTCAAGCCTTACTATACAGCTTCTACTATCACCAGACGAGTTCGAGATTTTATTTTTTTTTTTTTTTTTCATACATTTCGTTTAGAATTATCTTAAGAATTTTTTGTAAGTGCCGCCAGCGACCACAATGGGGTGAAAAAAAAAATAAATGTGGGTTTGGCATCTGCTCAAAACATGTCTGGTATCGCGAATCCGTTTCTAGGAGACTTGGGATTTCCAGCATAGAATTTGTAAAAAAAAAAAAAAAAAAAGAGCAGATTTTTTTGTTTTGTTTTTTTGCATTCTGTACAAATCTTTGCTAGCTGACGGAACGTTCTATTGGTACACGGTTTCTAATGGGTCACGGTAGCCTTGAAATCCAAGGTGCGGGGGTGAGCGGCGTCCGGTCTGACAAAAATAATCTGTGATGATCTCCAGAGAAGTCTATAAAACAAAAAAAAAACTGAAAAAAATTTACAAAAAAAAAAATTGAGATTGTGATTCACATGTACAAATGTCTGTTACATTATTTTTTTTTTCTCGTCTTCTATCCGAACTACTTTTAAGAAAACGGTTCCTTGCTGGACTGTGTGACCCCGACGGGGAACGTAAAGGAAGTGATCTCTTCTGGTTTTCATCCCTATGGAAAAAAAAAATAAAATTTTTTTCAAAAATTCTGACGGTGGTCCCATAGCCGTAAATCTGCAGCACCTGCTTTATAAGTCACTTGTCTTTACAGGTCAAATCTACCTCTCCCTGCAGAGGGCTATGCGACGGCCGTCGGCACGCACAGGTCTCAACGCGGCGTTTCGGATAGCTCAGTGCGTTTTTTTTGGGGATTGTTTTTCTTGTATTTTCAGCATCGAGATGGTATAAACTAAATGGTTGTGAAGCCGTACGTAACGGAATCTTTTATACACGTCATGTGTTCCGCAAGATGGCTGATGGTTTGTATTCTGTAATATGGCCGACCGGAGGATTTGTTGTATCGGTTGAATATTGGGTGTATAATTTTTTTTTTTTTTTTTTTTTATTTTGTTTTTTTTTTTTTCTTGTTTTAAATACACATTCTTCTATGAGCGCCTTGTCCATCATGGAGTCTCTGTCTGTAACACTTTGAATTATTGCCCATCTATATTGAAGATTTTCGGAATAAAAAATGAAATAAATGGCACTGGAGTTTATTATTAAACTGAGAATCCGTGGTTTTATTTTAATTTTATATATATATACTCGCATCTACCCGCGACTTCGTCTGCGGGTTGGTGTTTGTGCTGAGCCACTTATATTTAGCCAATTGCTGTTGTGGATGATCCGCCTGCTCCCGCGTCTCAGCTCTGCTACATCACAGCATACACAGTTGTATGTACATCTCTGCATATGGAGAGCGTACTCAGCTGTGCTACAGTGCTGCCTAAGCTCTGCTACATCTGGCCATTTGGATTAGAGGGGTGTTCTTATGTCAGTGTCTGAGCAGCTTCGGTGTTGGAAACAGCTGAAGGGATGCTGCAGAAATTTTCCACAGTTCGATCAGCCTGCTCCTGTGTCTCGGCTCTGCTACATTGCTGCATATGCATAGGATACCCAGCTGTATGTACATGTTTGCATATGGAGAGCCTATAGAGGTGTGCTACAGTGCTGCCTAAACTCTGCTACATCGGGAAATTGTGATTACAGGGGTTTGGTTATGTGACTGTCTGAGCAGCTTCTGTGTTACAAAGGGCTGAACGGATGTTGCTGAAATGTGCCAAAGTTCTCCCCCCATCAGAGGCAGAACAACACATCCCCTGTAGTACTCACTGAAACTCTACACCCGATATAGTCCTCTTGCCCTCACACAGCCTGCATATTTTGTAGTCTCCTGATCTTCTGAGACTCCATTTTCTTCAGCTTTCACACTGTCCAGCTTCATCCTATATAGCTCCGCCCACTGCCTAGCATGATCCTATTTGAGAATGGCTCAAGGACCTGTGATGATGTCATCACAGGTCCTTTAGTGTTGTGTGAACCTAAATTCCTTCACTGCGGTCGTGTAGTGATGTCATTTACCGGGATAAAAAGTAGCCTATGTTTTAATCGGGGTTCCTATCTATGTGTGTGGCAAATTTCAGGGCAATCCATTCAGCCATTTTTGCGTGAT
The DNA here is from genome assembly GCF_031893055.1 of Leptodactylus fuscus. NCBI lineage: Eukaryota > Metazoa > Chordata > Amphibia > Anura > Leptodactylidae > Leptodactylus > Leptodactylus fuscus. The sequence continues at coordinate 10,490,621 of NC_134268.1, forward strand.
TGAGGAACAAACACCCAAACTCACAAACTTTCACATTTATTATATTAGGATAATATTAGTAGGATATATTATATAATTTTTTTATTTTTTTTTTGTAGTTGGATAAATATTTGCAAAAATCACTTTTTTTAATTCTTAAATTTCAAGCATGACCTAAAATGTGATGTATGGGGAAAAAAAAACACATTTTGTCAAATTTCTTTAGTTTTTTTTTTTTTTTCTATAGAAGTGGAACAAAATTGGCAACATCAGAACAATCAGTGATCAGCTATAGTGAGGGATTTCTGCTTCAAATGCACAGTGCCACCACTGGTAGGAAAAGTTATTACACTGTGTTCATTGAAATCCATTAGATGTCCGTGTAATGCGCCGATCCTTGGGGTCCTCCAGAGTGGGACATGTTCTTTGCAGTTGTTCTTCACTCTTATAATTCATGTGACCTCTCTCTGATGCTAATCTGAGCTCTAAACAATAAAAAGGGAATCTGCTTAGATCTTCACCTCCTAATATATTGTTTTGTTCAGGCCTAGAATTTGGAGTTGGTGAATTTATAAAACCCCTCATTGAGCTTTTCTGATACAAATCCTTAAAGATAAGAAAGGTAAATAAGATCCTCACTACCTACGGCCACCACTAGGTGGAGCTCAGGAGCTTTATTGCAGACACTTGATACATTGTACTTTGTAATAACCCCAAGTACAATGTATAAAGCTCCTGAGCTCCACCTAGTGGTGGCCACAGGAAGCTAGGATCATGATTGGCATGCAAGTTCCTGATGAGCTACAGTGTAAAGCATGGCGGTGAAGGAAAAAAACAGTGAAGAAGTGGTGATTCTGATCAGACCTGCCGAGAGAGGAAACAGCACAGCAGCCAGAAACTGAGACAAGGAAGGTGATGTCAATCTGCCGTGCAGGCCCAAAGTGCAGTGTCATGTTCTGAGGGGGCTGTTGCGATATTTAATACCCCGCCTAATTTTTTTTTTTTTTTCGTTTTTTGCCCTTCCGGGAATTCCAGCTATTCGCCGTCTTTCTGCTCACGGGTTCGGCTCAATACTTTGCATTGTCCTTTTCCTGGAAGACGTTAAGCTTCCTAAGCACATTTCTGGTGAGCGCGGCGTCTGTCTAATCCACATCTCGTGTTATTTCTTCTCCCAGCGTTGGAGAATTTTTTTTTTTTTTTTTTTTTTCCTCCTTTTGACGATTTTACATTTGTAACTCGAGTAATAATTCCGGATCCTTGACGGGAGACAAAGCGGCTTATAATACTAATACAGTGATGTAGCAGAGCTGGATTTGTCATGTCACTCGGTGAGGCTGTGGCCGTTGTCCCAGCAGGCCGTTCTCTTAAAATTTATTTTTTCACTGGGTCTGCCCTGATTTTTGAACCTCAAATCTTGTGTGTAAAGTGGGCACCACCCAAGTGACTGGAGCATGCTGGGAGTTGTAGTATCACAGCAGCTGAAAGGTGCCCTGCCGTCGTGATAACGCTCTGTACCTTATTCCAAATGACAAATTCAGCTCTGCTACATCTAGTTAAAGTATTTACTGTTTGTCAAAAAAAAAAAAAAAAATTGGAAATATGGCAGTTTTTAAGTATTGCAGCCTTTAAAGGAACACCCTAAGCAAAGATTTAATGTGTGCTAGGTCTGCAGGGGTGGGATCTTGCCAAAAGCTGATCTCTGTTCATGCTCCGCCCCTGCAGAGCCTGTACAAAGCAAAGCACAGGAAGTCTGGTCCTCTGCCACAATTGCTAAAGTAATAATCCCATAATAGATTAGCATTGCTTAGACTGCACTAACCCAATCCCAGTCCCTGCAGGCCCATGAACGTAGTGAATTAGCATTTGTGCTTGTTCTGGTGACAGACTCCCTTTATCAACCCCTGCATATAGGTTACTGTCACCAGAACCAGCATATCACCCCAGCCCTGCAGATAGATAGGTTACTGTCACCTGAACCAGGATATCACCCCAGCCCTGCAGATAGATAGGTTACTGTCACCTGAACCAGGATATCACCCCAGCCCTGCAGATAGATAGGTTACTGTCACCAGAACCAGCATATCACCCCAGCCCTGCAGATAGATAGGTTACTGTCACCAGACCCAGCATATCACCCCAGCCCTGCAGATAGATAGGTTACTGTCACCAGACCCAGCATATCACCCCAGCCCTGCAGATAGATAGGTTACTGTCACCAGTACCGGCATATCACCCCAGCCCTGCAGATAGATAGGTTACTGTCACCAGAACCGGGATATCACCCCAGCCCTGCAGATAGATAGGTTACTGTCACCTGAACCAGGATATCACCCTAGCCCTGCAGATAGATAGGTTACTGTCACCAGAACCAGCATATCACCCCAGCCCTGCAGATAGATAGGTTACTGTCACCAGAACCAGCATATCACCCCAGCCCTGCAGATAGATAGGTTACTGTCACCAGAACCAGCATATCACCCCAGCCCTGCAGATAGATAGGTTACTGTCACCAGAACCAGCATATCACCCCAGCCCTGCAGATAGATAGGTTACTGTCACCAGAACCAGCATATCACTCCAGCTCTGCAGATAGATAGGTTACTAGCACCAGACCCAGCATATCACACCAGCCCTGCAGATAGATAGGTTACTGTCACCAGAACCAGCATATCACTCCAGCTCTGCAGATAGATAGGTTACTGTTACCAGTACCGGCATATCACCCCAGCCCTGCAGATAGATAGGTTACTGTTACCAGTACCGGCATATCACCCCAGCCCTGCAGATAGATAGGTTACTGTCACCAGAACCAGGATATCACCCCAGCCCTGCAGATAGATAGGTTACTGTCACCAGTACCGGCATATCACCCCAGCCCTGCAGATAGATAGGTTACTGTCACCAGAACCAGGATATCACCCCAGCCCTGCAGATAGATAGGTTACTGTCACCTGAACCAGGATATCACCCTAGCCCTGCAGATAGATAGGTTACTGTCACCAGAACCAGCATATCACCCCAGCCCTGCAGATAGATAGGTTACTGTCACCAGAACCAGCATATCACCCCAGCCCTGCAGATAGATAGGTTACTGTCACCAGAACCAGCATATCACCCCAGCCCTGCAGATAGATAGGTTACTGTCACCAGAACCAGCATATCACCCCAGCCCTTCAGATAGATAGGTTACTGTCACCAGAACCAGCATATCACCCCAGCCCTGCAGATAGATAGGTTACTGTCACCAGAACCAGCAAATCACCCCAGCCCTGCAGATAGATAGGTTACGGTCACCTTAATCGCGGTGGTTTCCCTTTGTGAATTGCCCCCGTTGCTTGTTGTTTGTCAGTAGACTAGTGATCTCTTTGGTGCACTAGCACTTGTTGCACTAAATGGCTCATTTACATATGGATAAGAGCAGTGATGTCTCTACAAGGGGAGAACACTGTATGACTCAGGTGACCCTCACTGATCTCTTGGGCAGAGTTGGTCCTTTAAGCAATATTCCTAATATATCGTTATGTTTTTGCAGGTTTAATAGGAAGGTCAGGCAGGATTTCATTTCAGCCTCATTCTCTGGTCCAAAGCAATGTTCAGGCTGGATCGGCCAGCTGTCATGTAAAGGGTGTTTATGGGGTAAACAGAACCATTAAGCAGCCGGTGGGGGCTGCCAGCACCTCTTACCAAACACCCCCCTCCCCTCCTATGTTCCTTCTCCACTCAGATCCAGTTCTTCCTACTTAACAAGGCCAAGAAGTCTTCAAGGTGGGTGGGGGGTAGGGGGGTCATGGAATGTTAAGTAGTCAGACATGTGTGGAAACCTGACCCATGTCATGAGGATATCCTATATATGTAGCCTGCGCCTCTGGGGCCCCTCGGTTCCTGCAGCATTGAGAGTCAGGACATGAAATGATATCCTTGTGACGGGTACATGTGCTGTTTGGGGAATGAGGGTCTTGGTGTCCTACCAGTAAAAGTATTTCCCCCTCATAATATAAATGTTATGGTCATAAATTCTGGTCACTCGTGGAGGGCGTTAAAGGGATCCTCCGCCGTAGAAACAAACACAGCGAAATTCTGCAGTCGCCTTCTCATTGGGTTTGTTCATTTGTTTCTGATTCTTGGAAGGTTAAGTGGCAACCAATATGGCCTCCATGATCAGATTAACCCCTACTTTGCCATATCATCTTGGTAATAATGTGGCCTCCTCTAGCACATGGCTACATTCAATGAGGTGTCAGCTCTAGATGGGGCTCCGGTAATGGCCGGATTTATAGAAGACCTTTTACCACCTCCAGCATCTCCCAATATCTCCCCTCCACTGATTCCAGCGCATTTGGAATTATTTCTCTAGCCCCTCCATTCCTGATCAATCAGTGCTGTTAGTTTTGGTGTCCAACATGCTGACGAAGCTCTGTATTGTCAGGTGGGTGGTCCATGTCCCCCTTCTCCAGCTGAGGACCGCCCACCTGACAGTGAAGCCCTAGGCCTGCTGAGGTCCCTATTGGAGATGAGCGAATAGTATTCGAAACTCTAGATTGGAATACCTCGCTCCATGGGAATGAATGGGAGCGGCCGGCGCTTAACCCCTTGCTGTTCACCCGCTCCCATTCATTACTATGGGAGCAAGGTATTCGAATCAACACTAGTCCTTATACATGTCTGCGGCCCCTTTATTCCCGGGATCGGTGCTGAACCTTCAAGGACCATAAAGTGGTGGAATATTCTAGAGATTTAAGATGAAAGGATCATTTTAAAGGGTCCTGGACACAAGCGACAAATACATAGAAGATTGTCCTGATGAAGGGTCAGGGCGCACCCGACTGAAATCTGCAACGGAAAAAGATCTTACCAAATGGTTCATTTTTTTGTTGCTGCTTTTCTGCAACGTGTGGCCTTGTTTTGATTCCTAATAATAGTTTTGTTTTTTTTAATTGTCTCCAAATATTAGAATTTTCCGAATTTCAGGTTTTTTTTAGTCTAAGGCTCCACATAGCGGCCACAGCGAAACGCACATTGCGGTATTTCCAGAAAGTCTGCAAAGGTTCCCTCTGCAACGGATCCGCACAGCTGACCCCTTAACCATTCCTGTGCCACAATCAAACTCAATTATGATGTAGACCAGGCGAAAACGATTAATATTATGATTATTATTATTAATTAATTAAGCTCTTATTAGCAAATTATTGTGAAAAATGAAAAAAAAAAAAAAATTCAACTTTGAAACAATTCCACAAAACAATGTAACACAATATATTTTATTTCTTCCATTATATTTCATTATTTTTGTGCTGTGCTGCCCCCTGCAGGAGAAACCTGGCGCCGCGCTCTATTGACCAGTTAATAACTAAAATTAATTCTGAATGATAAAACAACCTTTCCTATATGGCCAGTACAGGAGAATATAAGAGACGTTGTAATATGTCAGGAGTAGGAAGGGGGCGACACACAATGTACCCGGATGCGCCATCCAGTCCTCGCCCGTCAGTAACTTCAGGTTTCTGTAAGTGAAACACAGATTAATTTCAGCCACTTTTGGTTCCTGGCGGTGCAGTAACAGCAAAACCCCAGCCAGGAATGAATGGGTGTCAGACTTACCCCAAAGTGACCGCACTGGTGCCCGGGGACCGGATTTGGCTATAATTGCATCTAGTTACAGCGTCACCACCCAATAGAATCACACTAAGGCTGAGGCCCCACGTTGCAGCTTTTTTTTGTTGCAGATTTAGCTGCATTTTTTTTCCGTCAAAGCCAAGAATGGCTAGAAAAGGAATCGGAAATATATAGGAAGCTTCTTATACGGCTCCCTTCTGCTCAATCTACTCCTGGCCTCGGCTCAAAAAACACAGCAACAAAAAAAAAACTGTTTCTGTAACGTGGGGCTTTAGCCTAAAGGCTGAGGCACAGGGAACACAGCTTTTTTTGTTGCAGATTTAGCTGCGTTTTTCTGAGCCGAAGCCAGGAGTGGATTGAGCAGAAGGGAGACATATAAGAAGCTTCCTATATATTTCCCATTCCATCCATCTTTGGTGGCTTCAGAGCAGGGGTGCCCAATACATCGATCGCGATCTACTGGTAGATCGCAAATGGACGTATGGGTCGATTGCGGGATGCAGGGATCCTCGGTGTCTGCTTGTTCACAGTGCAGGATGAGAATCATCTCCGGACACTGGCAGGCAGGGCTGCCGCAGCCCCAGCCTGCCAGTGTCCAGAGATAACTCTCAGCCTGCACTGTGAAGAAGCAGACAGCGGGGATCCCTGGGCAGCCACAGAACGTCTCCTGCTGTCACGATCCACCTGGCCCTGCCCACATGCCCGGCCCCGCCCACAGATACACCTGCCCCGCCCGGTCCCACCCATAGGCCCGGCCCTGCCCACAAGCCCACTGAAAAAGTGTGAGCACCCCTGCTTTAGAGGCTTTAGCACATTTGTTATGGCCATAGGTATTGATGAGCAGGTTTTCCGATCTCCGGAAGGAAGCTGGACTCTCTGTTTTACAATCGGAGTTCTACTTTGAGCCTCTTGTTGGCAGCTGATGGAGGGAGGTCACCCCCTATATTATGTGTATGTGCTATAAGGTGATGTAGCCTGAATATCATAAGGTATTACAGACAACCCATATGACTTTGGGATCAAAGTATCTGATCGAATCTCTATAAAGCACATAGCCTTTCTCCGCCTCCTGAGAGCACAAGCCCCTCCTGGTGTGATGTCACATGTGCTCTGAGCCAATTAGATCTCTCCCTATTTCTTCTCCCCTCACAGCAGATAGTCTCAGACACACACTGAAGGAGAGATTCCCCCTCCTCCCTGTCTACTGTATTAGATTCTGCAGCTACATCCCCCTCCTCCCTGTCTACTGTATTAGATCCTGCAGCTGCATCCCCCTCCTCCCTGTCTACTGTATTAGATTCTGCAGTTACATCCCCCTCCTCCCTGTCTACTGTATTAGATTCTGCAGTTACATCCCCCTCCTCCCTGTCTACTGTATTAGATTCTGCAGTTACATCCCCCTCCTCCCTGTCTACTGTATTAGATTCTGCAGCTGCATCTCCCTCCTCCTTCTCTGTTGTACTATTCTAGATGGATCTTGTAGTGATTTAGGAGCCTTGATCTATAAAGATCCTGCAGTCAGGGAGAGGGGGCCACAAGCTGGAGGAAGATGCCCCTATCCACCAGTAGCATTATACCCGCATGTATCAGTATACAGCAGAGTATACACGATGTGTGTTGGTCTGTCCTGTGTATAATGGCCTCTTCTATTTCTGGACTCGCTGATGTCTCTGACTCAGGGAAAAACCTGTTTCCTTATTTATATTCGCACATCCTTCCCGGGCTGAAAACCAGCAATTAGGCGACGCTCTGCACCTGCCGGGGCGCAATGCGTTATGGGGGACCACTGCCCTGACCTAAAGGATAGCGGAACGTAACGACAACTTCTGGTGATATTAGTGATGAGAATAACTGGGAGGGATTCATTAACCCCTTCCTACTGCAGCCATTTTACTATTTTCATAACCCCCCCCCCCCCTTTCTAGAGCCAGAACTTTTTACCTTTCCCCTTCTCAGCGCCCTACGAGGGCTCACTTATAGCAGGACAAGCTGCGCTTACTAATGGTGCCAGTTATTATTCTGTGCCATGTACTAGGAAGTAAAAAAAGAAAATCAGAATGGGCTGGAATTAGAGAAACTGCATTAGTGCAACTTTGTTACCGCTAGATTTTGACTCCTTTCTGTGAAATACTCTTCTATCTTGGGCATCATAAAACTTAGGATTGTTGTGCTGGTGTCGTATGAAAGATCACACTCTCCTCTGTTACATGACACTCCGAGTAGTGACCTGTATTACTTCCGGAGATATCCATATCCTGATGGGCGATAATACGGACAGAGCCAAGACCTCGAGGTTGTATCAAAGCCGAGAATCTCCTCCTTCCTATGACACCAGAATGACTGTTCTAAGCTTGACTGTGTCTGAGCTGTCCATGTGACCCGTCCCCTCCAGCCCCATCTTCTCTATATTACCCCCCTACTCATAGTGAACCAGTGAGGGTAACTCGAGAGCGGCCAGAACGTGGAGCCAAAACCTGAATCTTACAAATTGTATCAATGTCACAAATGTGGCCAGAAAATCAAAAGTTGGCCAAAAGTTTTGGTGCTCTGTAAGGAAGGGTGTCCCATAGTACCGTATACTCCGAGTCGGGCATCGGAATAAAGCCCAATATATATTTTGTCTTTTGAGCTTTTCAGGTCTCGTCGTGAAAACTTTCATAACAACATGAAGCCTGTTCGTATTGGTGAAGATGATGAAAGTGATTCGCCGCCATCCTATCAGTCCGTGCGCTCCTATGGCAGATACATTACAAGGCTCAGACATGGCGAGGGTGGCCAGATCAGATAGTGGCGTGTCTGTGATGAGTGATACGGAGCGGAGAGCCTGGTACTGGGGTTACACTATCTCCGTATCAATGTCCTGCTGCCCCCCCCGCCACGTGAGGGGCCCAAGCGGCATCTGTGACTGGGGACGCCCTGTAGGTAACGTTACACTAAATACAAGGCCTTATATAACCTCATGGGCACAGCCAAACCCAGGTGTAGATCGCCCCCTGGTGGAGATCCAGCTGCCTGCATAAGAGATCATATAGGGCGTGTACCTCTTATCACCTATGTACAATATAGAAGATTAACCCCTTCACGACAAAGCCAGTTTTGTTCTGTATATGTTTTTTTTATCTCCTTCTATCACCTCATGTGCACAGATGAACGCAGACATAGACTGCCCCCTGGTGGGGATCGGATAGGACATGTCCCACTTACCACGATACGATCTACATGACATGTTATGCTTCTTCATTGGGTTACTATGATCACCACGGTATCCAATCTATAATGTTTTTTTATACATTTTACTTCTTTTCCATAATAAAGTTACTTTATTAATATAAATATTTCGTTTTTGCATCGCCACGTTCTGAGAAACAAAACTTTTCTATTTTTTCTATAGGTCGGGCACATTATATTATTATATTCGGGAGGAGACGGAGTTTTTATCTTTTCTCTTCTGCTTTCACTTTTTATTCCATATTTTTGGGAGCAAAAATTACCAAAACCCGCAGCGTTTGGGTTTTATTCTTCTTACGGAATATTCTGTGCGGACGAAATAACTTGTTACTATTTTAGTTTCAGATAATATCAGATAGTTATAGGGTTGTTTATTCATTTAGATTTTTACCATAAAACTATGTGTTAGGGGACAATAGCAAATGTTGTTATTTTTTTTATCACTTGTCCCTCTATGGGGACTTGAACCGGTGATCACTTGTATATTATTCTGTAACCCTTCTGTGTTACAGGGTCAGGTTTACATTGACACCCAGGGCTGATTATAATACAGGTGTGTTGTCATCTGAGGCTACAAGGGGTCCGGCCGCAAGTAAGTGCCCATTTTCCCCCATTATAATCTGCCATTCATCGATCAGACTCCAGTGATGGGCGCAGGACTCTACTGCAGATGAGCGCTTGTTGGTTGATCCTCGCTAGATTTACTTGGTGGTTTTCATTTGTACCATCCAATCACCGGTGTTTTTTTCCTTTATGTAGATTGTGCGCCCCACATAGAGGTCACAATGTACATTTTCCCCTATCAGTATGTCTTTGGAATATGGGATGGAAATCCATGCAAACATGGGGAGAACATACAAACTCCTTGCAGATGGCTTTATGCCCTTGGTGGGATTTGAACACCAGGACTCCAGCGCTGCAAGACTGCAGTGCTAACCACTGAGCCACCGTGTGGCCCCATCACTGGCTATTATTATACCCTGGGGTGTTTTCAATAATGGGGGCTCAGGGGAGGGAGGTGAATAAAAATATCAGATAGTTACTCACCTGTCCTGGGCTCCAGTGCGGGTCCTTGTCCTCTATCCCTTTGTACAACCGACTTTCCATATGGCTGTCCTAACGGCTAATGGCAGGTAAAGTGTTACACTGCCCGGGATTGGGGTTATCTATCCGGACCCCCATTCCTAGTTCGGGCAGATCTCCATTCTGGCGGGGGGTCGTGCAGATGATTTATGAAGGGACTAGAACCAGTCGGGGCCTTTATTAAGAGTGACTGGTGCACGAAACTTCAGTCTAAAGAAATGTTCTCCATACTCTATTAGAAAGTTGCATTAATAATACTGTACACTAGGAGGCGCCAACATGTACTGGGAGGAATAGAGAACATTCATGGTGAAATGAAGGGTAAGCGGAAACCTGAGGAGAGAACATATTATATTATATTATATTATACGTTACATTATATTACATTACGTTGTATTCTATGACTTATCCTGTAGATAGGTGATGAATGTGTATTGTAGGAAACCTATTTAAAGCTGAGGCCCCATGGGACGTCCCTCAGCAATAAAGTGCTGCTGGAAAAACCGCGGCAGCAACGCATTACGGTTCTTTCCGCAGCGCTTTAAAGTGTGCCGGTTTTGGAAATCGCAGTGTGTCCGCATGGTGGTTTTTACCAGAAAGTGGGCATGGGATCCACTTTGCCTGTACTATGAAACACCGTGATTTTTCCCGTAGCGGAAATTGCATTGTTTGCGGCCCGTAGGGCCTCGGCCTAACCCTATAATTCCCTGCAGCACAGATCATTAACCCTTAACAACTCAATGCACATGTCAGCAATTCACAAGTTCCATGGGTTGTTTGGCTTTATTCACATTAGCACAATCCAAGCAGCTCTTCTTATGCCACAAACTTTTTGGTTCATCTTGTAGAGAACCAAGCGCTTACTGTAGAAGAAAAACATTCAGATGACAGGAACTGATTGTCTGTCACAGAAATACCTGGAACAAATCAGCCATGTGTGAGCATAGGCGTATAGCGGTCTCTTTAGCCTCAAAAGAAGACATCTATGGAGAGGGGAGAGGAGGAGGAGGCTGGAAAAGACACACTTTGATATACTATACTAACAGGAGGACGCGGCTTTGCATGGGTATATTTCATTTTTTAGTTTGGAGTAGTGGCCCCATAAAAATAGGTTTGTTGCAGTGGAATCCCGGTGTAAAGTTGTGTGTATGTGAAGTCTGAAGAACCTGTGAGTTTCCATTAGTCCATAAGCGTCATGTATCTCAGTATGGATATCATTAAAAGAAACTTGCAATCAGTTGTTACCTGGAGTAAAACTGTGTGTATGTGACCTTGTGTAACAATGTCATCCTCAGCGCCCTGCCCCTTTAAAGCTGACCTAAAGCAGTGAAGAAAAATGGAGGGGTTGTTATTGAAACCTAAGCAATATAAGCAACATATTCTGCTGAAAACCAAAGGAGAGAGATTGTCAGTGCCAGAAAGGACACAGCACACAAAGCTCTGCTACATCTCTACATAACAAAGCATACACATCTCTGCTACATCTCTGCATACACAGCTCTGCTACAACTCTACATAGCCACAGCATACACATCTCTGCTACATCTCTACATACACACAGCATACGCATCTCTGCTACATCTCTACATACACAGAGCATACACATCTCTGCTACATCTCTACATACACACAGCATACGCATCTCTGCTACATCTCTACATACACACAGCATACACAGCTCTGCTACAACTCTACATAGCCACAGCATACACATCTCTGCTACATCTCTACATACACACAGCATACGCATCTCTGCTACATCTCTACATACACAGAGCATACACATCTCTGCTACATCTCTACATACACACAGCATACACAGCTCTGCTACAACTCTACATAGACACAGCATACGCATCTCTGCTACAACTCTACATAGACACAGCATACGCATCTCTGCTACATCTCTACATACACAGAGCATACACATCTCTGCTACATCTCTACATACACACAACAGACACAGCTCTGCTACATCTCTACATACACACAGCATACGCATCTCTGCTACATCTCTACATACACACAGCATACGCATCTCTGCTACATCTCTACATACACACAGCATACACATCTCTGCTACATCTCTACATACACACAGCATACGCATCTCTGCTACATCTCTACATACACACAGCATACACATCTCTGCTACATCTCTACATACACACAGCATACGCATCTCTGCTACATCTCTACATACACACAGCATACACAGCTCTGCTACAACTCTACATAGCCACAGCATACACATCTCTGCTACATCTCTACATACACACAGCATACGCATCTCTGCTACATCTCTACATACACAGAGCATACACATCTCTGCTACATCTCTACATACACACAGCATACACAGCTCTGCTACAACTCTACATAGACACAGCATATGCATCTCTGCTACATCTCTACATACACAGAGCATACACATCTCTGCTACATCTCTACATACACACAGCATACACATCTCTGCTACATCTCTACATACACACAGCATACGCATCTCTGCTACATCTCTACATACACAGAGCATACACATCTCTGCTACATCTCTACATACACACAGCATACGCATCTCTGCTACATCTCTACATACACACAGCATACACAGCTCTGCTACAACTCTACATAGCCACAGCATACACATCTCTGCTACATCTCTACATACACACAGCATACGCATCTCTGCTACATCTCTACATACACAGAGCATACACATCTCTGCTACATCTCTACATACACACAGCATACACAGCTCTGCTACATCTCTACATACACACAGCATACACAGCTCTGCTACAACTCTACATAGACACAGCATACGCATCTCTGCTACATCTCTACATACACACAGCATACACAGCTCTGCTACATCTCTACATACACACAGCATACACAGCTCTGCTACATCTCTACATACACACAGCAGACACAGCTCTGCTACATCTCTACATACACACAACAGACACAGCTCTACTACATCTCTACATACACACAGCATACGCATCTCTGCTACATCTCTACATACACACAGCAGACACAGCTCTCCTACATCTCTAGATACACAGCTCTGCTACATGTCTACATAGCCACAACATACACAGCTCTGATACATCTCTACATACTCAGCTCTGCTACAATTCTACATACACACAGCACTGCTACATCCCTACATAAACAGCTCTGTTAGATGTCCGCATACACACACATCAGACATAGCTTTGCTTCATCTCTACATACACACACGACTCTACTACATCGTTACATAAACAGTCCTATTACATCTCTACATACACACACAGCCCTGCTACATCTCTACCTATACACAAATCACGCACTACACTGCTTGGATTGTTATGGAAACCTTGAGTAAAGCTGTGTGCATGTGGAGACTAAGCGCCTGTGAGCTTCTATTGGCTGATAAGAGACATGTGACCATGTGTATGGCAGTTGGAATATGAGTAAAAGACTTGCAGGTTTGTATTAGCTAATGTGGTCATTGGTTTGGGAATATTGTATCTCTGGAGCGGTATGTCCAAGAGAGTGGGACACCTGATGTATGTGTGTGCCAAATTTGGCGAAGATGGGTCCAGTTGTTTGGTTGTACATAGAGGGCAGACAGACGGAAACTCATTTTTATATAAGAGACTAGCAGAAGGACCCGACTTCGCACGGGTAAAAGTCACTTTGTGTAGTGGCCCCATAAGAATTGTCCAGTTTTGCACTAGTATATTTTGTATGTCATAAGTGTCATGTGATCATGTATATTTCAGTTTGGATATCAGTGAAAAATCTGAGATCGGTTGTTATGGATACCTGGAGTAAAGCTGTGCGTATGTGACCTTATGTAACAGTGAAATCTACAGCGCCCTGCCCCTTTAAAGCTGACCTGTAGCAGTGAAGAAAAATGGCTGGGTTACTATGGAAACCTGGAGTAAAGCTCTGATGTGTGATACTGTGTGCTGAGCTGTGCATCTAATCCTCCGGCGTGTGATACTGTGTGCTGAGCTGTGTATCTAATCCTCTGATGTGTGTTAGTGTGTGCTGAGCCGTGTATCTAACCATCTAATGTGTAATACTGTGTGCTGAGCTGCGTATTTAATCCTCTGACGTGTGATAGTGTGTGCTAAGCTAGGTATCTAATCCTCTGATGTGTGATACTGTCTGCTGAGCTGTGTATCTAATTCGCCAATGTGTGATACAGTGACCTGAGCTGTGTAAGTAATCTGCCGACATGTGGTACTATGTGCTGACCTGTATATCTAATCCTCTGACGTGTTATAGTGTGTGCTGAGCTGTGTATCTAATCCTCCAATATGTGATGGTGTATGTTGAGATGTGTATCTAATCCTCCGACGTATAATACTGTGTGCTGAGCTGTGTATCTAATCTTCCGATGTTTAATACTGTATGCTGAGCTGTATATCTAATCCTCCAATATGTGATACTGTGTGCTGAGCTGTGTATCTAATCCTCTGACGTGTGATACTGTTTGCTGAGCTGTGTATCTAATCCTCTGATGTCTGTATCTCAGTTTGGATACACCTGATGTATATTTGTGCCAAATTTGTTGAAGATTGACCCAGTCATTTAGTCGTGCATAGAGGACAGGCAGACAGAAACTCATTTTTATATAAGAGATAGTGACAGGGATCTCTTCTGACACTAACCCTGAGATAAGACTCTACCACGTCACTAAATGAGGCAATAAATCAATAAACATCCTCCTCCCCCTCCCCTCTCCATAGACACCAATAATGAGGAGGAAACAGATTTCCTTTATAAGATATATAACAATGTCTCTTCTATTCACCCGGACCATTTGTTTATGGAAAGTGTTATTATAATTGGAGGACACTTTAAGTGATACATTCTGTCTGTCTGCAGCCACCACTAGGGGGAGTGTCAGCTGTAGTACGTAGTATATGTAAGTATATGTAATACGGCTGTTTACCGGGAAGGTAAATCTGTGAACATAGATGAGTAATTACCAGTAATACCAGTATAGAGTGACCAGTATAGACCAGTAACCAGTATAGACCAGTAACCAGTAGGCGCCGGGGACTCCAGTAATTATTGTATCTCATGCAATGGAGATAATTGTGACACAATGAGACTGTCCAGGAATATCTCCGCTCTATACAATGTATGGAAACCCTACACCAGACTGATCCCCCCCCCCCCCCATGGGTCATGTGATCACCGGGAAATTACATCTCATTATCCTCAATGATTTCCCTGTCTGCGTTACGTCTTATGAGAACCTTGTGAGGTCTTGAAAATATTCAATGTATCAAAATTAATAAAATTGATATATATATATAATGTGTCACCAATTTTTTACATTCATTTTTAAAACCAGTGCAATCTGTGACTTTTTTTCTATTCTGTCTTGAGGAGGCTGGAGCCGACTCCTCAACGACTATGGGAGAGTTTTCTAGACATGCCCTGTGTAGCGAGGGGGAGGAGATAAGCTGTGACATCATCTCTTGTCAGCAGTGATGTAATGATGGGTCAGTGGTGTTATCTAAAGAGGTGTTATCTTCTATGGCAATACTGTCTGTAAAGTAAATGAGGTGACTGCTGCAAACGAAACCCCTGCAGAATTGGCAAGTGTCTGTCTATTATTAGGTTTAGTGGCCAGAGTGAAAATTACAGGATATATTATATTTTTTAAAATATAGATAAGAACGTGGAAATTAAAACAAACAAAAAAAAAACCACAAAAAATGATTTTAAATGTTTAGCATAACACCTGATTTATATACTAGGTCACGTTCTGATGACACGTTGGACAGACGCAAATTTTTTGAGATTGGAACAAATGAAATTTGCCCAGATTGTTTCTGAACCTTTTATACTTGTATATTATGGGTGACGGAGTGACCAGACAGAACCCCAGATATAGGCTCTGCTTGTAACTTCTTATCCAGGTCATAGAGGGAAGTGCAGCTCCGGAGCATAAACTGCAGCTCTAACAGGTGAAACACTGCGCAGTGTGAACAGTCCCAGACAGATCATCATTTGTGTGCTGAGAATCTTTGTGAAACTTCCTTCTGTGACGGCGACTTTCTTTTCTTTCGGCCGCTTACGTCTTATACGCAGCAAATACAGACGACCCGGAGGTGGAAGATTTTTGGGGAAAATGTGAATAAGAGCCAATAAAGTAAAAAAACACAAAATACAAGAAATTATAAAGTAAATGACAATCTAGAAGTTCTGGATACAAAGTAACAAAGTGACGGATCTTTTTCTTTTTCTTCTCTTTCCTTTTTGTTTGCTTTTCTTTCTTTCTGCGAGAAAATGCCAAATTCCTCCACCCCCCATTTAAAGAGCGGAGTGCCAAGGTAACCAGGCGACACAGGAGGAGCCGCGGCCTGGGATTGGGAGTCTGAGTCAATAGAGGAGGATGTGGAGGGGTCACTTACCTCCTGCTAAGACTGCCGAGCACGCGCTGCACATATACACTGCACATACATACGGCACATATATACCGCACATACATACGGCACATATATACCGCACATACACACCACACATACACACTGCACATATATACCGCACATATACACTGCACATACATACGGCACATATATACCGCACATACACACCACACATACACACTGCACATATATACCGCACATATACACTGCACATACATACGGCACATATATACCGCACATACACACCACACATACACACTGCACATATATACGGCACATATATACCGCACATATACACTGCACATACATACGGCACATATATACCGCACATACACACCACACATACACACTGCACATCTATACCGCACATACATGTCACCCCGCAGGGACCCACAAGATGGTAGATACTGAGAACAGGATCCTACAGCTGGCCACCAGAGGGGAGTGGATCACCTTGGAGCAGACGCTGAAAGGAATCGACAAAGGGGATCTGGGAGCCTCCGAAACTGACCCAGTGGGTGACGTCATTAACTCTTCATTATACCATGATGATGGATGATAATCTATATGTGCAGTTACCGAATGTCATCGCTATACTGATTCTTCATGTCATCGCTGATGTGATTCCCTACTAACATATCAGGGCTCTATTATTTATGTAATTTCCTATTAACATATCAGGGCGCTATTATTTATGTAATTCCCTATTAACATATCAGGGCGCTATTATTTATGTAATTCCCTATTAACATATCAGGGCGCTATTATTTATGTAATTTCCTATTAACATATCAGGGCACTATTATTTATGTAATTTCCTATTAACATATCAGGGCGCTATTATTTATGTAATTCCCTATTAACATATCAGGGCGCTATTATTTATGCCAGTCCCTACTAACATATCAGGGCGCTATTATTTATGCCAGTCCCTACTAACATATCAGGGCGCTATTATTTATGCCAGTCCCTACTAACATATCAGGGCGCTATTATTTATGCCAGTCCCTACTAACATATCAGGGCGCTATTATTTATGCCAGTCCCTACTAACATATCAGGGCGCTATTATTTATGCCAGTCCCTACTAACATATCAGGGCGCTATTATTTATGCCAGTCCATACTAACATATCAGGGCGCTATTATTTATGTAATTCCCTTATAACATATAAGGGAGCTATTATTTATGCCAGTCCCTAATAATATACATACGTGGCCCCTGATATGTTAGTACGGGGCCCCAGGTGCCTCCTTATTAGCTCAGTAACCTTAAAACCTTTTCCTTTCAGATCCCATTGATGTCAGATGAATGTAATGCTGCCACTAGGGGACTACAAGTCCCAGCAATCCCTATGTACACAATGTCTCGCGGTATATAACAGGGGTTAATATTCTTCGATATCTGATGACATTTCAGCCTTACAATTCCCACCATTTTCCGGATCTCTTTTTGTTGTCGGTGAATGTTCCCATTCACTTCCATGTGCTGAAGATTAATTCTAAGCAGAAACTTCTCACCGCTGATGGATTGTTACAAGGTGTCAGTGTAGACAGTGACGTGTGAGCAACTCTCTTACCTACAGTGATACATTGTAACAACCCATCAGCTGTGTAAGGAATAGTTCAGGGTTACAATAGTTTGAGTCTCACTGGTGATTATCAGATGTTGTAAATAATACCGCCATAGAGTGCCCAATGACATCACAATATAAAGCGTCGTATAGTTTTAAAACAGTTTTATCTTACATAGCCCAAATAATAACAATACCTGAATAATACTGCCATATTGTACTCATATTATAAAGCCATGTAATGTCCAATAATTCTGCCATACAGTTCCAATATACTATACCATACGATGCCCAGTTAATATCACCAATATTGTATGTCAAAATATCATACAAAGCTTGAATATTACTATCAAAATGTGCTTAAATAATACATCCATACAGTACACAAGTACAGTTATACCACACAACACTGTGTACATGATATTGATATACAGTGACATAACACAACAACACACTGCCTGAGCAATTCTAAAATATACCAGTATTATATACTACAGACCTATAGTTTCTATATAATGTTGCCATACACTGTCCAATATATTAATAATACTGCCATAGTGTGCTACAAATTACAACCATATTTTAACAATAACGTTCTTATGCAATTTCTCCATAATATGGCCATACAGTGTCCAACTAACATCACCACTCATGCATAAATAACACCACCACAATGTGCTTAAGTAATATATGTATGCAATGACCATCCTGTATCAGGTGATATTGCCATACAGTGATATAACATGGCCATACAGTGTAATACAGCCATACATTGCCCAAGTGCTGTCACTGTACATGCCTGTATAACACCGCCAAAGTGTGCTTAAGTAGTATAGCCATGCAATTCCCAAATAATATCCTTCTATACTGTCCAGGTGATATTTCTATACAGCAATATAACATCACCACACATTATAATACAGCAATACAGTTCCCAAATGCTATCACCATACAGTGTCTAAATAACACCGCCACAGTGTGCTTAAATAATACATTCATACAAAGAAATGACAATGACAGACATTTGTAAACCTCTTTTTTCCCCCAAGAGACTAATGGCACAGG